>NW_028261391.1:2627196-2657717 GCF_051295495.1 Thamnophis sirtalis
CTGGAAACCAGAAGAGAAGCTGGTGATGGCGCACATGGCCACAGAGAGGGCTCTGCGTGCCACCTCTAACACGCGTGCCGGAGGTTCCCCATCACAGCTATAGAGAGATAGCTTGTGATAATATCGTCCAGATACAACTGGATCGTAAATCTGTATGAGGAGATTACAACATTTCCCATTCCCCAACACTCCTGAGTGTGGAATCTGCCTTTCCTCACAGCTTTCTCACGTCTGCGAGAAAACAACCAAGCCACACACTCGGGTCAATTGTGCCATTGGTTGTGGCACCAACTCCCTGCTGTTCACCGCTCGCTCTCGCTCTACGATAACGACGGGACTCTCCGAAAACGTGTTTTTTGGAATCCTTACCCTTTAGCTAGGCGACATGTCTTGAACATGTTCTTCATGTGGTACAGCTGGATTCTTAAAAGCTGGAAGAGACCAAGAAGAGCATGAATTCAGGGTAACAAGAGATGGAAGGGACCTTAGAGGTCTTCTAGTCCAACCCCCTGCCTAGGCAGGAAACCTTATACCGTTTCAGACAAATGGCTATCCAACATCTTCTTAAAGGCTTCCAGTGTTGGGGCATTCACAACTTCTGGAGGCAAATTCTGTTCCACTGGTTAATTGTTCTCACTCTTAGGAAGTTTCTCCTCAGTTCTAAGTTGCTTCTCTCCTGGATTAGTTTCCACCCATTGCTTCTTGTTCTGCCCTCAGATGCTTTGGAGAATAGTTTGACTCTCTTTTCTTTGTGGCAACCCCTGAGATATTGGAAGACTGCTATCATGTCTCCTCTAGCGCTTCTTTTCATTAAACTAGACATACAATACAATAGCAGAGTTGGAAGGGATCTCGGAGGTCTTCTAGTCCAACCCCCCGCCTAGGCAGGAAACCTTATACCATTCCAGGCAAATGGCTCTCCAATCTCTTCTTAAAAACCTCCAGTGTTGGGGCATTCACAACTTCTGGAGGCAACTTCTGTTCCACTGTTAATTGTTCTCACTCTTAGGAAGTTTCTCTCAATTCTAAGTTGCTTCTCTCCTGGATTAGTTTCCACCCATTGCTTCTTGTTCTACCCTCAGGTGCCTTGGAGAATAGCTTGACTCCCTCTTTTTTGGGGCAGCCCCTGAGATATTCCTCCCCACTCCTGGGGGAAGGATACTGCAAAATCTCCATTCCCTCCCCACTCCAGGGGAAGGATACTGCAACCAGCCAGAAGTGATATTTTCCGGTTCTCCGAACTACTCAAAATTTCTGCTACCGATTCTCCAGAACCTGTCAGAACCTACTGAATTTCACCCCTGCGCCAAGCCCCACATGCCTGCTTACCCTGACTTGGTTGAGAGGCTTGACCTTCCGGTAGAGGGCCGAGTTAACGTCTTGCATGTTGAAGAGGGGATCGTTCCAGATCTTGTGCAGCAAGTCCTTGGAGAAATTGCTGACGTAGTATTTGCCGAAGTCCCACCTGCGAAGGATGCGGCTGGGAATGACCATCTGGGCGTTCTCGTGGCAGCACTGGCAGAAGTATTTGCCCAGGTACTCGCAGTAGCGCATCCGCTTGATGTAATCTGGCAGCCCGTCCGACGAAGGGAGAGAGAGAAAGGGAATTTAAGAGAGCAGCGATTTGTAGGCGGAGCGTTTCGACTCCGGTAAGCGTTGGGGGCTGAGGATCAACCTCAGAATGTTCTAGAATCAAGGTAGACTTTGACGAAAGCTCTGTGTCAACCCGTAAAGCATCCTGCCCTGCTCTATTTTATAAAATGTTAAAAGGTTACTTTTGTATTCTTTTGCAATGTTAAGCCATTATATTCTTGCCTACAATGTGTAATCGGTTACTGTGCTTTTGCTAACCACAAACTGTGTTCAGTAAACAGGCACAAGATAACCTTTGTTATTCCAAGCCTACATACAAGTTAGATAGGAAGCCATCTGCTCAGACGAAAGGCACCAGAAAGAGATAGGGGCCCCTCAAGAAATGGTCAAGTTGACCCTCTAGGGCAGGGGTGTCCAGGTGTGGACACCCCTGCTTTAAGGTATGGGATGACAAAATAAATGACATAAATAAATGAGGAGGAGGAGGAGAGTTTCTTAGGAGTAGAATGTATAAAAAGTATTGTTTGGATGCTACTCTTTGCTCGATCCCTTTGGGAGGAAACTTGACCGCCTTTGCAAACGCTCTTTAATGTTCTGTAAATAAACCTGTTTTCAATTTTGAACCAGGCCTGTCTCTGTGTTGTGAGGATTTAATAATTGGGTTTTTAATCTCACAACCACAATGCCGATCGGGGCCTCCCAGAAATCCAATTGGACACCCCTGCTCTAGGCCAATGTTGGGCCTTCAGAACTCATCCAAGTCAAGGAAGGACTCACCGAAATCGGTCCGGATCCCACAGCCAGCACAGCGGTAGTTCTGCTTGGCCACTGCTGCCTTCCTCCTGGAGAAAGAGACACACAGGACGTTAAAAGAGACGAAAGCTCAAGTTCCCAACTCACTTCTCAGCCTGGAAGAGGTGAGGCACGAGGGGAGACCTCAGCAATCGACGTGGTTAGCAGGAGGGGTCAAGGTTTGAGGCATCAGCTGAGAGAGGAAGTAGCTGCGAGCAAACGAAATCCCTTGAGTGCTGTTGGCACTTAGATAACTCTTAGTAGGCGCCGACCGTTAGTTGAGAAGATTCCTGTGAGTAGGCTTTTAGCAATAAATCAATTGAATTAAAACTTTCCTTGTGGACCTCGTCTTTCACACCTGATGAGATGAGAGGGGGAGGGAGAATCAGAGAAAGGAGATGTGTAGGAAAAGGACTGGCAAAAACCTGAGGGCGGAGTCAAGAGAGGAATCGGCCTAGAATCCCTACGTAGCCACAAGCAGACTTAGTCCAACTTCCCTGAGGGCGGAGTCAAGAGAGGAATCCGCCTAGAATCCCTACGTAGCCACAAGCAGACCTAGTCCAACTTCCTTGAGGGTGGAGTCAAGAGAGGAATCGGCCTAGAATCCCTACGTAGCAACAAGCAGACCTAGTCCAACTTCCTTGAGGGTGGAGTCAAGAGAGGAATCAGCCTAGAATCCCTACGTAGCCACAAGCAGACTCAGTCCAACTTCCCAGAGGAATGAGTCAAGAGAGGAATCGGCATAGAATCCCTATGTAGCCACAAGCAGACTGAGTCCAACTTCCCCAAGGGCAGAGTCAAGAGAGGAATCAGCCTAGAATCCCTACGTAGCCACAAGCAGACTCAGTCCAACTTCCCTGAGGGCGGAGTCAAGAGAGGAATCAGCCTAGAATCCCTACGTAGCCACAAGCAGACTCAGTCCAACTTCCCTGAGGGCGGAGTCAAGAGAGGAATCAGCCTAGAATCCCTACGTAGCCACAAGCAGACTCAGTCCAACTTCCCTGAGGGCGGAGTCAAGAGAGGAATCAGCCTAGAATCCCTACGTAGCCACAAGCAGACCTAGTCCAACTTCCCAGAGGGCGGAGTCAAGAGAGGAATCGGCCTAGAATCCCTACGTAGCCACAAGCAGACCTAGTCCAACTTCCTTGAGGGTGGAGTCAAGAGAGGAATCGGCCTAGAATCTCTAAATAGCCACAAGCAGACCTAGTCCAACTTCCCCGAGGGCGGAGTCAAGAGAGGAATCGGCCTAGAATCTCTAAATAGCCACAAGCAGACCTAGTCCAACTTCTCCAAGGGCGGAGTCAAGAGAAGAATCAGCCTAGAATCTCTAAATAGCCACAAGCAGACTCAGTCCAACTTCCCAAAGGAGTCAAGAGAGGAATCGGCCTGGAATCCCTACGTAGCCACAAGCAGACCAAGTTCAACATCCCTTGAATTTCATGGCCCCTTATCTAACACCAAGGCAGAGCTGACCGTCAGTTGGTAAGATTCCTGCATGCAGGCCGTTCAGCAATAAATCACTGTAATTGAACCTTCACATGGGACCTGGCCTTTCGCACCTGATACCTTTCAGGTAAGTTGTAACTTTGACCTATCACTAAGTGAACTAAGTCATTTCTTCTGGCTACGTAGGGATTCTAGGCTGATTCCTCTCTTGACCTCTCTACTTATAGTCTACATAAAGAGGAAACTTTAAGACCCACTATTTTAACCATGAGGGAAAGCAGTGGCTCAGTGGCTAAGACGCTGAGCTTGTTGATCAGGAAGGTCGGCAATTCGGCGGTTCGAATCCCTAGCGCCGCGTAACAGAGTGAGCTCCTGTTACTTGTCCCAGCTTCTGCCAACCTAGCAGTTCGAAAACATGCAAAAAAATGCAAGTAGAAAAATAGGAACCAGTTTTGGTGGGAAGGGAACAGTGTTCTATGTGCCTTCGGCGTTTAGTCATGCCGGCCACATAACCACGGAGACGTCTTCGGATACCGCTGGCTCTTCGGCCTTGAAACAGAGATGAGCACCGCCCCCTAGAGTTGGGATCGACTAGCACATATGTGTGAGGAGAACCTTTATCTTATTTTAGCTATTCCAGGTTTCATTAGAAATACCTGGAGAACTGGGTGGACACGGGAATAAAACAACTTCTTAAATTGGTTCAATTCTTCATTTCCCAGAAATTTCTTCCCATTTTCTTTTGCTTTAAGCAGAACTTCATCAGGACACCAATGAGCTTCTTGGGGTGACACACAAACACACACACACACAACACAAAACATCACAAACGGCAAGCAGCCCTCCTTACGTTGGTGCTGGATGGATATTGAAGATGATCTGCGGGCGTGGGGGGGCCCACTCCAAGTTCCCCCGCACCCGGATGCGGAGCTTGTAAATATCGGCGTGTTCCCCGTCGTCCGGAGATATGGGTACCGAATCGGGAATTGGCAGCAGCTGTAAAAAAGGAAGGAAATTCAATGTACACAACGAACAACCAGCACTGTTTCGTTTGGTGGTGGTCTTCTTTTAATGAAAAGGAAGGGTAGGGGGGGTGACATGAGAGCAGTGTTCCACTATTTTGAGGGCCCCCCCAAAGAAGCGGGAAGTCAACCCAATCCAAGCACCAGAAGGCAGGAGAAGGAACAACGGAAGGAAACGAATCAAGGAGAGAAGCAACTTAAGAATTTAGGACAAATTTCCTGACAGTGAGAACAATTAATTCAGGAGTGCCAAACTCAAGGCCAGTGGCTTGGATTCAGCTGGCGGGGTGCTTAGATTTGACCCATGGAGGTACTCCAGAAACAGCAAAGGACTGGAGCTTGGGAGAGCCATGCGCAGAGAGCCATGCGCGGAGCCACCAGGGCTCCGTTTTCAGCCACAATGGCCTCCGGCAGCCCTCTACCAGCGAAAACGGAGTTCGAGGGAGTTCGTGTCTACGGGGCTGCGAGATCTGTTTCCGCTGGCAGAGGGCTAGCAAAACAACCTAAAAAAACAAAACAAAAGGAAAAATGTTTTCCCTTTAGCATTTGAGCATGCAGGAAGGGACAGGAAAGGAGAAAGGGAAAGAGACAAAGAAAAAGGAGAGATGGGAAGAGAGCAAGGAAGGAAAAAGGAGGGAAGGAAGACGAAAGGAGATTGAAGAGGGGAAGAAAAAGGAAAAGGAAGGAAGGGAAAGAGGAAAGAAAGAAAAAGAAGGAAAGATGAAAAGAGAGCAAGGAAGAAAAAAGAAAGAAAAAAGGGAACAAGAAAAAATGAAGAGAGGAAGAGGGAGGGAAGGAAGGAAGGTTATAAATGAGAGCGAGTGATGGGAATGTGTAAGTAGACAACTTAATATTATTAATTTTGAATGTAATCTAAATAATGTAAGGAATTCGAAATGTTAATGATTGGGGAAGGGCAATTTGCGAGATATTTTTAGAACAAACACATAGGATAAACAACTTGAAAAACTGTAAAAATGTAGAAATACAGGGTGTATAGTGATGTTAACTATGTGTAAAAATTGTGTAAGAAATGATAAAGAACTATGTAAAGAGAACAATATGGTTGAAGTGAGAATAGCAAAGATATTGTGATAAATGATTAGTGTGTTAAGATGAATTAGAATACAATAGCAGAGTTGGAAGGGACCTTGGAGGTCTTCTAGTCCAACCCTCTCCCTAGGCAGGAAACCCTATACCGTTCCAGACAAATGGCTATCCAACATCTTCTTAAAGACTTCCAGTGTTGGGGCATTCACAACTTCTGGAGGCAACTTCTATTCCACTGATTAATTGTTCTAACTGTCAGGCAATTTCTCCTTAGTTCTAAGTTGCTTCTCTCCTGGATTAGTTTCCACCCATTGCTTCTTGTCCTGCCCTCGGGTGCTTTGGAGAATAGCTTGACTCCCTCTTCTTTGTGGCAACCCCTGAGATATTAAAAGTAATTAGTTGAAGACCCCAAAAAAGGTGTTTAGCAATGATATGTAAGACTAAATGAATTGATGGGAAAAGACAAAGGATTATATAAAAGAGATGAATATTGATAAAAGTGGGAAGATTAGAATATATTGAAACTATGATTATAAACGTGATGTATAAGATGTGACTCGCTCAACATTCTGTCCCATAAAGTATGTTATGTTGGAAAAAAAGAAAAAAATTGCAATAAAACTAGTTTAAAGTAATAATAATGAGAGTGAGGGGAGGGTCTGAGGGAAATCCTCCCTTTGCACTTGGCCATGACAGGTGCCCCCCGACATGAGTGACATCGAGTTGGCTATGCCCATGTAGTACCCTATGTGGTGGTCGTGCCAAAAAGCAAAATAATATTGGCGGACAATTCAAAGGTGGCTGATAGAGATAACGGAAGAGGAAATAGAATTCAAACAAGAACTATTTCTTTGGGGAATCATAAACATAACAAGGGAGAAATCTACTTAATAATACATATTATCATGGCAGCAAGAATGATCTTTGCCCAAAACTGGAAAAACAGGGAAATTCCACAAGAGGAAGTAATTAGGAAAATTCTGACTTGTGCTGAAATGGATACATTGATGTTGGAATTGAAGAATAAAGACGAATCAGAATATTTATAAGATCTGGGATAAATTTTATCGAGGATTGGAACAAAAAAGGAAAGACACCCCACCCCCCACAAAATAAGCAACGACTAAAATTTATAGAATGGAGATTAAAATTATCTATGAAACCAGTGAAGATGTGGTTGGAAATACGATATTTTTATATTTGCAAATACTGAACAGGCCAATTTTAAATAAGCCTGGTGGTCATAATGTATAACTTTATATCTTAGTATATATGGCAAAGACTTTGCCAGGATGGTTACACCGTGTCCAATGTTTTAATTTGTGTTCAATAAAAAAAACTTTTTTAAAAAAAGGGCCTCGTTCCAGTGGGGCTGCATCACGGCCTGGAACTGGCTGACCATCTCAGCCCGCTGAGCCTCCAGGCGCCGGCACCTGGCCTTGCGCTCCCGCAGGTCTTCCCTCTGCTTGGAAAGCCCATGTTCCTAGTCCTCAGTGAGGTGCTTCCGCTGAGCCTCCTCCTCGGTCAGATCCAATTTGAACTGAGCTGTTTTGCCAACTCTTTCTCCCGGTGGCTGCTCAGCTCCAGCAACTGCTTCCTGTTGGGGTCCTAAGAAGCCCGGGCGGGCAGGCGAGGAGGGGCTGGGAAGGGAGGGGCGAGTAGAGGCTGGCGAGGTGCCCCTCAACGTGAGCGACATTGAGTTGGTCATGCCCACCCAGTCACATGCCCACCTGGCCACGCCCATCCAGTCACATGACCACCTTGCCACACCCACCCAGCCAGTCATTAGGCAGATCGTATTAGTGGTCCGCGGGATTTCAAATTAGGAATTTAGTGGTCCCTGAGGTCTGAAAGGTTTGGGGACCCCTGCAATAAACAGTAAGATTTTCGGAAATGGGATGAAGCTGGAGTTCTATTTTGGATTCTCCAGGGGGGGTGTTGACAGGAGCATCGTGGGTGGGTGGGTGGGTGGGAAGCAGAAACACAGAAACTACTGGTTGCAGCTACGACTTATTTGCAAAGCCGACGCAGGAGTGAATCGGGAAGAGGTTGAGTTAAAAGAGGAGAGGAAAGCCGAAGGGATCCTGGCCACGTGCTGAGGCCACCTAAGATTCCACACCAGCGTTGTTGTTAGTCGTTTTCAAGAGTGTGAAATCTCCCCTCCTTCCCTTTTTAATCACACACAGCAAAATCTTTGGCTCGGCTTTCACGCTTTCAAGGAGTGTAAACAGGGCTGTTTCTTATTTAAAATCCTTTTTTTCTGATATCCTTTTTATGACTGCAGCATTTTGGGGGGGGGGGGAGGTGTGTCTTATACTCCAAAAAATACGGTATCTTGCCCTGTCAGTATTGGCGGGAATGCTCTTGGCGAGTCCTTAATTAGGCTGCAGATTAATGTGTGATTGTTTGCCTTGAGTTAGTATTTCTTATAGCAATAGCAATAGCAGTTAGACTTATATACCGCTTCATAGGGCTTTCAGCCCTCTCTAAGCGGTTTACAGAGTCAGCATATCGCCCTCACAGTCTGGGTCCTCATTTCACCCACCTCGGAAGGATGGAAGGCTGAGTCAACCTTGAGCCTGGTGAGATTAGAACCGCCGAACTGCAGATAACAGTCAGCTGAAGTGGCCTGCAGTACTGCACCCTAACCACTGCGCCACCTCGGCTCTTCTGCACCCTAACCACTGCGCCACCTCGGCGCCTTAACTGGGGTGCTATTAGTTCTTGTTGATCAGGTATTAATCTCTGCTTCCCTGGGTGTAGATTGCTGGCAAGGAGGTGCGTTTTTGATCGTCCTCTTTGGAACGGCGTGTAAACATTGCTTATCTCTATGGGCCTGTGGATGGTTGATTTCTCCGAGCGCCAGAACTTCCGGGAATTCTCTGGCGTTTTTGGGACTTGCCTTGTCTATTGTCTAATTTGTATCGCTGCAGATAACTCCATTTGACTTTGCTCCTCTGGCTGACCCATCCCGCTACAACACGTTTTCAAATTGTTACCTGAATTCTTACGCGAGAAATGCTAGCCCAAGGATGCAATCTTTACCGCTTATGAAACTCACGAGTGAGGCGATTCAACGGCTGGGGATCCCTTGCAAACAGCCCTGGTTACATGCCTAATTATTGCCTTCAACTGCAACAGAGCTGGCGTCTACACTCCACATCAAACCACACCAGCCCTCCCAACGCATTTTTTGTGTGTGTGTCGTAAAGCCGTTAAGAGCACGCGGACGGTCGGCACCATGCTCCCCTTGGGACCTACCAGCAGCAGCTTTGCGGAAAGGCGTCTTTTCTTATACCACTTGGGGCGCTTAAAAAGCTTTTTAAGAAACTTTATCGGACCCTGAAAACCAACACAAAATATTCTAGAGAAGTTCTCCGAAGATGGGCTCCGGCATGAGTCCGAAAGCTCGGAAGACAAAACCCCTGGTCCCGGTGACCGACCCAAATTGGATCCTGCAACATTATCATCATCGTTTAACGACCCTTGCGGGGTGGAATCTGGGAAGCTGAATAGAACTAGCAGATCGTTTACTGGCCCGATGCCCTTCCTGTTGCCAGGACGGAGTTATATTCAGTAGATATATTCTCAGTGTGTCCAGAGAGAGAAATATCTGCCTCCATCTAGGATCAAACTAACAGCCTCCTGATTTGTGGGACGAGAGTGCCACCTCTAGGCCAGTCTATCAGTCTACCCTGCAACATTATCCCGGGACACATATATATTTGCCTTCATTGGTGATAAAATATCTCAGGGATTCCCCTCTAAATTTTCGTAAGCTAGCGGGGAAGAGAAGCTGTGATTGGAAGATTGCTAGTGGGACGAAGACAAAGGTTGCTCCTGCCCCTGTCCCTCCACAGTTGTGCCTGACTCTAGGGGGCGCTGCTCATCTCCATTCCTTGGCCAAGGGTTAGGCCAACGTTATCCGAAGACCCTTCTGGGTCATGTGGCCAGCATGACTATGCACCAGTGATGGCGAACTTTTTCGGCACTTGGTGCACACGCCCGCAACCCGGAAGAGGAGTTCCAAAGAGGGGGGGATGCGCACGCATGCGCGCACTGGGAAATGAACTTCTGGGTTTCTGGCACGCGCATTCACACTGCCCCCCTAGTCTTCCAGTTACTGGCACACATGCGCTTGTGACAATCAGTGGGCTGGTGCATACAGTGTGTCCACACCGGAAAACATTCCAGCTTCTGGCATTGCCGCATGCAGGAGGCCAGCTGATCGTTGCGTGCACATGCGTGCCACAAACCCAGGAACAGGTGATGCCGCGACATGGCTCCGCATGCCACTTCGGGCATGCACGCCATCACTGGTATACCCCAAAGGCACACAGAAGGCTGTTACTTTCCCACCAAAGTAGGCAAGAGAAGTTAGTCGGAGTAGCAGCTGACTTTCTGCCCGGAGATGCTTACCTTCTGCGGGGCGTCTTGTTCGGGTACCAGCCACTCCAGTTCGGAGGCCGCGGGTAGCTGCATCCCTTCGAACTGCTTGAGCAAGCCCATGGCCACGGCTTCTGCCGAGTTGGAGTTGAGGAAGCTGTGGTAACTCCTGGAGGAAGCGGTCAAGAGGACAAGCCATGTAAAAACCACTGGATGGGATCCGCGCTTGTCAACCGCAGCCACGTTAAGCGGTGGGGACTTCATCTCCCAGAAGCCTCCAGCGATAGGGGTGGAGCTCAACACTCCGAATTCCCCAAACCGGTCAACCTTGACCGTTTAAAGCTGCTGCGTGGACTTCAACCCCCTAGCACATGTGTTGGCAGTGGAGTGCTAAGAATGGAAATGTGCACTAGTTTAAAAAAAGTTATCATGGTTGGAAAAACACTGCCTTGGGCTGCCCCCTGCAGGCAGGATGAGGAACTTACCTTTGTGGAAGAAGCTTTTGAAGGGGTTTGGAATTGGATATTTTCCTTCCTTCCTTCCTTCCTTCCTTCCTTCCTTCCTTCCTTCCTTCCTTCCTTCACCATCCCCTTCCTTCTTTTGTTCCTTTCTTCCTCTCTCCCTCCTTCCCTCTTCCTCCTTCCTTCCTTTCCTGCCTACCTGCCATTCCTGTGTCCTTCCTTTCCTTCCTATCTGCCATTATCCTTCCTTCCTTCCCTCATTTCCATCTTCCTCCTTCCCTTCCTCCCACATTCCCATCTCCTTCTTTCCTTTCCAACCTACAACTCCTGTGTCCTTCTTTTCTTCCTTCCCTTTCCTTCCTGCCTACCATTATCCTTCCTTCCCTCATTTCCATCTTTTTCCTTCTTCCTACCTACCATTCCTGTATCCTTCCTTTCTTCCTTTCCTTCCTATCTGCCATTCCTATGTCCTTCCTTCCCTTTTCCTTCCTACCTACCATTATAGCAATAGCAGTTAGACTTATATTCCGCTTCATAGGGCTTTCAGCCCTCTCTAAGCAGTTTACAGAGTCAGCATATCGCCCCCCCACAGTCTGGGTCCTCATTTCACCCACCTCGGAAGGATGGAAGGCTGAGTTAGCCTTGAGACAGTGAGATTAGAACCGCTGAACTGCAGATAACAGTCAGCTGAAGTGGCCTGCAGTACTGCATCCTAACCACTGCGCCACCTCGGCTCCATCCTTCCTTCCTTTCCTCCCTCATTCCCATCTCCTTCTTTCCTTCCTACCTACCATTCCTGTGTCCTTCCTTTCTTCCTATCTGCCATTCCTGTGTCCTTCCTTCCCTTTTCCTTCCTTCTTCCTTTCCTCCCTCATTCCCATGTCCTTCTTTCCTTCCTTCCTACCATTATCCTTCCTTCCTCCCTCTCATTCCCATCTCCTACCTACCTACCATTATCCCTTCCTCCCTCCCTTCTTCCCTCTCCATTTCCATCTTCCTCCCTGCGTCTCATTCCCATTCTTCCTTCCTGCCTGTCTCCTTCCTGTCCTCCCTTCTCATCTCTTCCCTTCCCTGACTTCTTGCCTTCTCTCCTCCTCTGGAAGGTGCTTCCCATCCCTTACCAACACGAAGCACCCTCTCCCGTGTCTTGGGGTGCCCTGTTGCCCGTGTCTTAAGCTGCTTCTCCTGCGTGGTCCACGCTGAGCTCACCCCATCCCTGAGCATAGAAGCCAATGCTCTTCTCAACCCTGGGGGCTTCTGGGTTACTCCCTACTCCAAGAGATGGATGAACAACTGGAGGCTTTCCAGTGAGTCTCCCCCTCCTTTTAATTAATTAATTTAATCGCCATTTAATTAAGGTGTCCTGAATATGGCTTCCAGCTTCTGCCTCCAGCTGGATTGGATCACGATTCACAGAACTTCTGAAGGCTGGTATTTAACAACCTTCCCCCCCTCCCCAATCTCTAAATTATACACCCGCCAAGAATACAGGTAGTCCTCGACTCACCGCCATTCGCATAGTGACCGTTTTAAGTTACTGTTCTGAACATAGGCTTCACAAGATCACGAAGCAGACTCCTTATCCTGACCAAACCCCCTTTTATGAAGCTCATGTGAATTCCTTTGAATGGTCACTAAGTGAATCGTTGTAAGTCGAGGACTACCTGTGAACTGAACCCAGGTTGGTCTGGGCCGAGGGAGGGAGAACGAAGCATTGGAAGTAGGCATACGTACATGGAACCAGAGGAAAGGAAGGACTTTTTACTCGGGGGCTGGCTCCTCTTGATGTCCGCATCTATGGCGCAACATAATAGAGAGGAAACAAAGGTCAAATTTGAAATGGAATACAGAAAAACAGTTGGAAGGGACCTCGGAGGTCTTCTAGTCTAGCCCACTACTCAAGCAGGGGATCCTATACAAGGGATGGCTAACCTTATTGCCATTGAGTACCAAAAGTACCATATTTTTCAGAGTATAAGATGCACCGGAGTATAAGACCCACCAAGATTTTGAAGAGGCAAATTTTTATTAAAAAAAGGTTTTGCACTCTGCAGACCCCCCAAAAATGGCCCATTTGTTTTTAAAAAGGGGCATAAATAGCCTTTAGGAGGCTGGTAGAGTGCTCCTGAGGGGTGGGGCTCCACAAAAAATGAGCAAAAAATGGCCCGTTTTTTTGTCAAAAAAAAAGGGCATGCATAGTTTTTAGGAGGCATATAGAGTGCTCCTGGGGGTTGGGGGGGGAATTGAGCAAAAAATGGCCTGCTTTTTGCTAATTTCTGCCCTCCCCAGCCCGCAGGAGCTCTCTGAAAGCCTCCTAAAGGCTCTGCATGGTCATTTTGGTGAAGGGGGTGGGGTTGCGAGAGGCAAAAAAAATGCTGTATTCAGTGTATAAGATGCACCCAGATTTTCAGCCTCTTTTTGGGGGAGGAATAGGTGTGTCTTATACTCCGCAAAATACGGTAGTAAAGTATACCTTTTGCTACAATTGGGAGTCGATGGTCTTTCTTGCCTGAAGGACCAAGTCGGGGCAGGTCTGACACTTAATCTATTTGGCCGTACGTGATACGGACCCTTACCAAGGGTTCAGGAAGGGAAAATCGTTACCTGAAAACAAGGAGGCCATCGAGACGGACAGGTCACTGTTCGACATGTGAATCAGGTTGGATCCTTCGCTTCCATCTGCAAGACATGGGGATGACAGAAGAGGGTGTCTCAACAGGAGGATGGAAGGACCAATTGGAATACACTTAGTCCTCGGTTTATGCCCATAAACGAGCCAGCCCATTAGTAAGTCACAACGGTGTAAAGTGAGTTACCACATGACCACTCCCGTTTTTAACCCCCCCTTTTTTTGCAACGGTTGTAAAGAGAACACTGCAGTCGTAAAGCAAACCCACTTTTTGTTAAGGGTCATTTTTGCTGAAAATTGGAAGGGAAAATGGGCAAAAACTCGATGTGAAATGCCACAAGACCATGGGACCCTGCAAACAGCCATAAGTTTAGGCTTTGTTATTAAACTGGGAAAAGATTAAAAGACAGCATTATTTAAAAATCCCAGTCTGGTTATCAACTATTGAGGCATTTTCATATCTAACAACATATAAAAAGGAACAAACAGTTAGATATGGTAAAATATTGAATGCACAGGGTGAACTTAAATCTATGCAAGAACTGGACCAGCAAAGTACAAAGATGAATTGGTTTTCACATGCGCAAATACATTCTAGATATGATAAAGATCTTAAAATGGAAGGTTTCCATGATAAAATGACTGGGTTAGATAAAATTTTGACAGGCACTGATGAAAAGGTGATTCAAAAACTATACGGATATTTATTAGAGGTTAAATCAGAAAAAGAACAAGAATCTATGATTGAGGGGAAATTTTTGGACATGGGATTGATTTAGAGAACTGGCAGAAATTGTGGCATCAAAATTATAAAATGACAATGTCAACAGCGTATAAAGAAAATTTGTATAAGATGTTTTACATCCGCTGAGTCCCGCCCAGCCGCCCTGTTCAGGATAACCCGCTCCCTACTGAACAAAAGGGAGACGGGGGAACCCCTGCAGGGCAGAGCTGAAGAATATGCCCAATTCTTAGCGGACAAAATTGCTCGGTTTCGGTCGGACTTGGACTCCACACCTGCAGTTCCAGCCGAGGCACAGGGGGATCAAGGAGAACAGCTCTGGGTTGAGTTTCAGGACGTTACCCCCGGGGATGTGGACAAGGCCATGAGAGCTGTAAGTTCCTCCACCTGTGTTCTGGATCCGTGTCCCTCATGGCTGGTTGTTAACTGCAGTGAGGTGACACGAGGCTGGATCCAGGCGGTTGTAACCGCCTCCCTTCGGGAGGGGAACTTCCCCGCCGCACTGAAAGCGGCGGTGGTGAGACCCCTCCTGAAGAAACCATCCTTGGATCCAGCTGTCCTCAACAGTCATCGTCCGGTCTCCAACCTTCCCTTCCTGGGGAAGGTTGTTGAGAAGGTGGTGGCCTTCCAGCTCCAACGGTCCTTGGAGGAAGCAAACTATCTAGACCCCTTCCAGTCAGGCTTCAGACCCGGTTACAGCACAGAAACCGCTTTGGTCGCATTGATGGATGATCTTTGGAGAGCCAGAGATGAAGGACATTCCTCCATCCTGGTCCTCCTTGACCTCTCAGCGGCTTTCGATACCATCGACCATGGTATCCTTCTGCGACGACTGCGGGAGGTGGGAGTGGGAGGCACCGTGCTACGGTGGTTCTCCTCCTACCTCTCGGACAGGTCGCAGTCGGTGTTAGTGGGTGGGGAGAGATCGTCCCCAAGGCCCCTAAATTATGGGGTGCCGCAGGGCTCGGTCTTATCCCCCCTACTATTTAACATCTACATGAAACCGCTGGGAGAGATCATCCGCAGGCACGGGATCAGATACCATCAATATGCGGACGATATTCAACTGTATCTGTCCGCCCCGTGCCAAATCAATGAAGCGGTTGACGTGATGGGCCGGGGTCTTGAAGCCGTTATGGACTGGATGAGGGTTAAGAAGCTTGTGCTCAACCCAGAAAAGACCGAGTGGCTGTTGTGTTTCCCTCCCAAAGATTTGGCCAATATTCCAACACTCAGGCTGGGGGGTCAAATTCTACACCCCTCAGAGAGGGTCCGCAACTTGGGAGTCCTCCTGGATCCACAGCTGTCATTCGACCACCATTTAACGGCTGTGACCAGGGGGGCATTCGCCCAGGTACGCCTGGTGCGCCAGTTGCGACCCTACCTGAACCGGGAGGCCCTCACAACAGTCACTCGGGCCCTTGTGATCTCTAGGCTGGAATACTGCAATGTGCTCTACATGGGGCTGCCCTTGAGGAGCATCCGGCGACTTCAGCTAGTGCAGAACGCAGCTGCGCGAGTGATTGCGGGTGCACCCCGATTCACCCGCATAACACCTATCCTCCGCGAGCTGCGCTGGCTACCTGTCGATCTCCGGATGCGCTTCAAGGTGCTATTAATCACCCATAAAGCCCTACATGGCAGTGGATCTGGATACTTGAGAGACCGCCTTCTGCCAATTACCTCCCTACGACCTATAAGATCCCATAGATTAGGCCTCCTCCGCATTCCATCGGCCAGCCAGTGTCGGCTGGCAACCACAAGGAGGAGGGCCTTCTCAGCAGTAGCCCCGACCCTTTGGAACGAGCTCCCCGTGGAGATTCGTACCCTCTCCACCGTCCAGGCCTTCCGCACTGCCTTGAAGAACTGGCTCGCCCGTCAGGCCTGGGGATAAGAATCGCTACCCCGCCCGAATGATGAATGGATGTTGCTTACTATTTTATTATATGTTGTTGTCTTAATGTTGTATTCCCCTCTCCCTGGTTTTCTGTGAGCCGCCCTGAGTCCCCTCAGGGAAAAGGGCGGCCTACAAATGCTAATAAAAACCTAAAACCTAAAACCTACAGGTGGCACCTATCCCCGACGAGAATAGCAAGAATGTTCAAGAATAAATCGGAAAAGTGTTGGAAATGTCATCAGACACCGGGTTCATATTACCATATGTGGTGGACTTGCATAGAAGCTAAATGATATTAGACTAAAATCCACACTTGGTTGGAAAAAAATGATACAAAAACATATTGACTTTAAACCAGAAATCTTTTTGTTGGGAATCATACCGGAAACATACAATGCAGAATTGAAATACTTGATTGTAAATGTGTTAACAGCAGCTAGAATCGTATTTGCTAAAAACTGGAAGAAAATGTAACAAAAAGGCAACAGTAAAAATATTGGGTTTCTGCCTGGATGGTCTCTTGTGACGAGCCGAAGGACAGAGAATGGAAGTAGTGATCTTCCTCCCATATTTGGGCATACCGGGGGTTGTAAAAATCATATATATATATACTGAACTACAACTGTGGTTTATCTACAAGGCACATATATATATATATATATATATATATATATATATATATATATATATATATATATATATATATATATATATATATATATATATATATATATATATATATATATATATATATATATATATGTGCCTTGTAGATAAACCACAGTTGTAGTTCAGTATATATATATATGATTTTTACAACCCCTGGTAAGCCCAATTATGGGAGGAAGCTAACTGCTTCCATCATCTGTCAATCGGCTCGTCACAAGAGTCCATCACGACAGAAACCCAATATTTTATATATATATGCCTTGTAGATAAACCACAGTTGTAGTTCAGTTCAGTTTTAAAAGAACACTAAAAGTTTAAAAAGACAAGACAAGTAAAAAAGGCACAACATGCACTCAACCTTAGTGGGGGCTGGACCTCATTCAAGAGGTCAACAGCCCCACCAGGCCTGCCAGAAAAGCCAGGTCTTAATAGACTTTCGGAAGGCCGCGAGAGTGGGGAGGGTCCGGATCTCTGGGGGTAGATCGTTCCGTAGGGCCGGGGCAGCTACAGAGAAGGCTCCCCCCGAGGAGCCACCAGACGACATTGTCTAGTTGACGGCACCCGGAGGAGGCCCATCCTGGGAGATCTTATCGGACACTGGGAGGTATGTGGCAGAAGACGGTCCCGAAGGTATCCGGGTCCTAAGCCATGTAGGGCTTTAAAGGCGATAACCAGCACCTTGAAGCGCGTTCGGAAACCGATCGGGAGCCAGTGCAGCTCGCGGAGGATGGGTGTAATATGGGTGTACCTTGGTACACCCAATATCGCTCACGCGGCTGCATTCTGGACCAGTTGTAGTCTCCGAACGCTTTTCAGGGACCGTGACCCGACAAAAGCGCGAACGTCATAAGCGTGCCGACAAAACCGTGGCGCTAAAACCGCGATGTCAAAAGCGCGCCGACAACAGTGCGCCGACAATAGCGCGCCGACAGAAGCGCGATTTAAGTTAAGGTAAGGTTTAGGGTTAGGGTTAGGGTTAGGTTTAGGGTTAGGTTACAGCGCGCTTCTGTCGGCGCGCTTCAGGGCTCATTCGTCGCGTGGTTTTGTCGGCGCGGTTTTGTCAGCGCGGTTTAGTCAGGCGCACTTTTGTTGTTCGCGCATTTGTGGTGGAACCTTCAGGGACAGCCCCAGTTTGAAAGACAAAACCTCTGTGTATTGTATTTTGCTCCTGGGGAGTCTCAAAATAGTCGTCACACTGTGTGCGTGCTCTGACACTTGTAAATGAAGAGTATCATATACTCATTCTACGGAGGTCATCCTACCTTGGATCTCGTACTCATCCACCTCTTCCGCAGAGCCCGAGTCGGAGGGGCAGGTTGAGTCTTGGGAGCTGAAGTACGATCCGCTGTCGGTCGCTTTCAGACCTGCAAAAGTGAGGAAGCTTAAAGGACCTGATCAGTGGTGGGTTCCGGATCACGGCGTCGCCCACATAAACGCCCGCAGCGCACGCGCATGCATCGTACTTGCCAGCGACGCTTCCGCGAGCCTCCGCGATGCTCCAGCTGCTCGGCGGAGCATCGCGCAGGCGCTGTATGCGCCATGCACGTAAGCGCTGAAGGCTTAAAGGACAGGTAAGGAGCTCGGGCAGGCAGGCGGGCACTCTGGAGCAACGTACTAGAACGGTACTTGGTGTTCCGGGCAGGCTCCGGTACGCCGAGTCTTTGTGCTGATAAACCCCTTTTATTTAATTTACAGTGAATTCCCCTCCAGCATAGTCTTTCCTCTCCCACTGTCTTTCCAGAGAATTCACAATTCCCGACCTTATCAGGCTTGGAGAGGAGCCAGGCTGAGATCTTTCAGAGGCCACAACACTTGGCAAGGATGCAGGAATGGACTCATGACCTCCTGCAAACTCCACTCCCCTTTCGCTCCTCTTTTATTTCCTCTGGGAGGGGCCATTCACCGTCCACCTGTGGCCTTACTCCCAAGTCGACCCCTGTTCTTTAGCTGTTCCCTTCGTCTGGCAACTCACACTGGGAACAGGCTCCAGCTGTTCTGCCCCACTGATGTCTGACTCCGAAGGCAGCTGATAACTGTCGGATGGCCCTGACCCCCTCTCTGCCTCCGACATAGAGCCCTCCTCCGAGCCTTCCCCAGACTCCAGGACTGGCCCATCTTCCTCCCCAACCTCCTCACTGTCTGAATTTGCCGCCAGCTCTGCTGGAGGCCCACAAGAGCAACCTTCCAAAGGATAGGAAGCACTCACTGTCAGAGCCCACATCCTGACACGCCGGGTGGAGGTAGCGAGTCCGAATTTGTTGCCGGCGGATACGGATCTTCTGCTTGAGGTCCTGTATCACCTTGTCGCTTTCTTCTTCCTCCTCTTCCATCTGACGATTCATCATATTGCATTTCATCAGCTCGATGGCGGCGATGAGAGACTCGGAGATGCTGAAGTGAGCGTTTTCCTGGGACGAAGGGAGGGAATAGCGAGAGCAATAGCGCTCATACTTATATACCGCTTCACAGTCCTTCACAGCCCTCTCTAAGCTGTTTGCAGCCTCTTGCCCCCCCCCCCTCCTCCAACAATCTGGGTCCTCATTTTACCCACCTTGGAAGGACGGAAGGCTGAGTCAACCTTGAGCCCGCCGGGATTGAACTTCCTGGCTGTGGGCAGAGTTAGCTTGCAATACTACATCCTAACCACTGGGCCACCATGGAAGGGAAGTGGGAAGGGAAGGAAAGGACGAAAGGAAAGGAAAGAATAGGATGGAAAGCAAAGAGCTTTACAGCCCTCTCTGAGTAGTTTATAGTCAGCCTCTTGCCCCTTCTGGGTCTTCGTTTTACTGGCCACGGAAGGGATGGAAGGCTGAGTCCACCTTGAGCTGGTCAGGATTGAACTTTTGGCAATGGGCAGAGTTAGCCTGCAGTGCTGCATTTGAAGGAAGGAAGGGAGAGAGGGAGGAAAGAAGGAGGGAAGGAAGGAAAGGGAGGAAAGAAGGAAGGAAGGGAGGAAGGGAGGGAAGGGAGGAAAGAAGGAAGGAAGGGAGGAAGGGAAGGGAGGAAAGAAGG
This sequence comes from Thamnophis sirtalis, assembly GCF_051295495.1. Taxonomy (NCBI): domain Eukaryota; kingdom Metazoa; phylum Chordata; class Lepidosauria; order Squamata; family Natricidae; genus Thamnophis; species Thamnophis sirtalis. The sequence continues at coordinate 2,646,896 of NW_028261391.1, forward strand.
AAGGAGGAAAAGAAGGAAGGGAAGATAAGGGAAGGAAGGAAGGGAGGGAGAGAGGAAGGGAGGGGAGGAAAGAAGGAAGGAAGAAAGGAAGGAAGGGATGAAGAGAAGGGAAGGAAGGAAGGGAAGGGAGAAAGGAAGGAAGGAAGGAAGGAAGGGGAAGGAAAGGGAAAAAGGAAGGAAGGAAGGAAGGAAGGAAGGAAGGAAGGAAGGGCAATAGTATTTAAACATATATCCCTTCACAGCCCTCTCTAAGAGGTTTAGAGTCAGCATGTTGCCCCCAATAATCTGGGGCCTCATTTTACCGACCGCAGATGGGAGGCTAAGTCAACCTTGAGCTGGTCAGGATTGAACTTTTGGCAATGGGCAGAGTTAGCCTGCAGTGCTGCACTCGAAGGAAGGAAGGGAGGGAGGGAGGAAAGGAGGAGGGAAGGAAGGAAAGGGAGGAAAGAAGGAAGGAAGGGAGGAAGGGAGGGAAGGGAGGAAAGAAGGAAGGAGAAAGGAAGGAAGGGAAGGGATGAAGAGAAGGGAAGGGAAGGAAGGAAGGGAAGGGAGAAAGGAAGGAAGGAAGGAGGGAAAGAAGGAAGGAAGGAAGGAAGGAAGGAAGGGCAATAGTATTTAAACATATATCCCTTCACAGCCCTCTCTAAGAGGTTTAGAGTCAGCATGTTGCCCCCAATAATCTGGGGCCTCATTTTACCCACCTCAGATGGGAGGCTAAGTCAACCTTGAGCTGGTCAGGATTGAACTTTTGGCAATGGGCAGAGTTAGCCTGCAGTGCTGCACTCGAAGGAAGGAAGGAAGGAAGAAAAGGGAGGAAAGAAGGAAGGGAGAGAGGAAGGAAGGGAGGAAAGAAGGAAGGAAGAAAGGAAGGAAGGGATGAAGAGAAGGGAAGGAAGGAAGGAAGGAAGGGAAGGGAGAAAGGAAGGAAGGAAGGAAGGAAGAAAAGGGAGGAAAGAAGGAAGGGAGAGAGGAAGGAAGGGAGGAAAGAAGGAAGGAAGAAAAGAAGGAAGGGAAGGGATGAAGAGAAGGGATGAAGAGAAGGGAAGGAAGGAAGGAAGGAAGGAAGGAAGGAAGGAAGGGCAATAGTACTTAGACATATATCACTTCACAGCCCTCCCTAAGAGGTTTAGAGTCAGCATATTGCCCCCAATAATCTGGGGCCTCATTTTACCGACCTCAGATGGGAAGCTGAGTCAACCTTGTGCTGGCAATCAGTAGCCTGCAGTACTGCACTCTAACATTTGTGTTTTATTTTTATAGTGTTCTTATGCATGATCTACACTGAAGATGCCACTTAAATTTCGTTGTACGAGGTGCAATCCATCACACAGGCAATCCCTGCAGAACCACGCAATCCACCATGCATACTGGCAGGGGGATTCTGGGACTTGAAGTCCATCCGTTCTTAAAAGTCATTGAAATGGGAGAGCCGCTGCTTAAAATTCCGCAAAGGACTATACGCTTACGCTAAAGCGGGAATTCGGCCCCATCTGTTAAAACAGCGTCAAAAAAGACGACGGCTGTGCATTGAATGGCCATGCAGGTTCCACCACAAAACCACGGCAGACCAAAGCGCGCTCGACGAAAGCGCGTATGTGACGTCATCACAGCGCGACGAAAACAGCATGCTGTGAGCGGTAAACTTAAAATTAATGCGTAAATCTAAACCTAACCCCCCCAAACCTAACCCTAAACCTAACTCTAAGCCTAATCCTTAACCTAACCCTGAACCTAACCCTTAACCTAACCCTAAACCTAACCCTAACGCTTAACATAACCCTAAACCTAACCCTAACCCTTAACCTAACCCTAACCCTAAACCTAACCCTAACCCTTACCTTTATGTGAATCGGCTTGCTTTAATTTAATTTTAATTTTATTTATTTTTAATTTTATTTGTCGCGCTGCTGATGACGTCACGTACGCGCTTTCGTCGGGCGCGCTGTAGTCTACCGCGGTTTTGGCGTGCCACGGGCCATGCAAACCCAATGCCATTCTGTAGAGGTGTCAAGACTTTTGAGAGATTGAGATTTGTTTTATTTATATGCCGCCCTATTCCCGGCGGGACTCAGGGCGGCGAACAACTCAAAGGGGGAAAGGGAACACAAAAGTACAAGACAAACATTTAAAATAGCCAACAGCCACACAAGTCGAGAGGGGAAGGAAGCTCATCAACCCCAGGCCTGCCGACACAGCCAGGTTTTGACGGCTTTCCGGAAGGCCTGGAGAGAGGTGAGGGTCCGAATCCCTGCGGGGAGTTCGTTCCAAAGGGCCGGAGCTGCCACAGAGAAGGCCCTCCCCCGGGTCGTAGCCAGATGGCATTGGCTGGTGGACGGAACCCGGAGGAGGCCGACCCTGTGTGATCTAATGGGTCTTTGGGAGGTAATTGGCAGCAGGCGGTCTCTCAAGTACCCAGGTCCTATACCATGAAGGGCTTTATAAGTGACCCAAGTATGTATTAAATTATGGCATTTGCACAACGATATCATCCTACGTGGGTCATTACGGTGCCCTCCACCTCGAATTCCTTTGTAAAATAAAAAATCCCAAGAGAGAATAAAAAGTAAGAACAGGGATTTGAGGGTCCTTTTCCCACCGAATTACTGATCGACGTCTCTGCCTCGGGATTTGTTCATCCCTACCTTCTCCAAGTCTTCACAGCTGCCAAAATCTTGTTCCGACAGGTAGCTGATCAGGGATTGGCCTTCCGTAGGCCTCCGAAACATCCCTTCGGCCGAATGCAGATACTGGCCGGTGTCTGGCATTGGGGGGGGGGAGGGGAGGGGAGAACAGTAAGTAAGTTGCTTTCAAAACAACTGAAGGTGAATGTTATGAGTCCCAGGATAACATGGCTGATAATATCTATCTGTATCTATCTATGTTTGTCTATATTTCTCTCCATCTCTTTACAATACAATAGCAGAGTTGGAAGGGGCCTTGGAGGTCTTCTAGTCCAACCCCCTGCCTAGGCAGGAAACCTTATACCGTTTCAGACAAATGTCTATCCAACATCTTCTTAAAGACTTCCAGTGTTGGGGCATTCACAACTTCTGGAGGCAAATTCTGTTCCACTGATTAATTGTTTTCACTGTCAGGAAATTTCTCCGTAGTTCTAAGTTGCTTCTCTCCTTGATTAGTTTCCACCCATTGCTTCTTGTTCTGCCCTCAGGTGCCTTGGAGAATAGCTTGACTCCCTCTTCTTTGTGGCAACCCCTGAGATATTGGAAGACTGCTATCATGTCTCCCCTAGTCCTTCTTTTCATTAAACTAGACATACCCAGTTCCTGCAACCGTTCTTCATATGTTTTATCCTCCAGTCCCCTCATCCTCTTGCTTGCTCTTCTCTGCACTCTTTCTAGAGTCTCAATATCTTTTCTACATCGTAGTGACCAAAACTGAATGCAAATATTCCAAGTGTGGCCTTTCCAAGGCCTTATAAAGTGGTATTAACCCTTCACGTGATCTTGATTCTATCCCTCTGTTTATGCAGCCTAGAACTGTGTTGGCTTTTTTGGCAGCTGCTGCTCTCGGCTGGCTCCTATTTAAATGGTTCTCCACTAGGACTCCAAGATCCCTTTCACGGTTACTCCTATTGAGCAAGGTGCCACCTATACTGTACCTGTGCATTTCGTTTTTCTTGCCTAAATGTAGAACCTGACTCTTTTCACCGTTGAATTTCATTTTATTAGATAGGGCCCAATGTTCAAGTTTGTCAAGATCCCTTCTGTATCTTAAGCCTGTCTTCTGGAGTGTTGGCTATTCCTGCCAGCTTGGTGTCATCTGCAAATTTGATGAGTTCCTCATTTATCCCCTCATCCAAATCATTGATGAAGATGTTGAAGAGTCCTGGGCCTAAAACAGAGCCTTGGGGTCCCCCACTGCATCCCTCCCTCCATGAAGATGCAGTTCCATTGAGGACGACACGTTGAGTGCGGTTGGTCAGCCAGTTCCGAATCCATCTGGTGGTGATGCTGTCCAACCCACATTCTTCTACTTTATCTAGTAGTAGGTTATGATCTACCTCTTCAAATGCCTTACTGAAGTCCAAGTAAACTATATCGACGGCATTCCTCTGGTCCACTAATTTTGTCACATTATCAAAGAATGCAATAAGATTACTCTGCCATGATCTGTTCTATCTTTTTCTTTCTTTCTTTCTTTCTTTCTTTCTTTCTTTCTTTCTATCTATCTTTCTATCTTTCTATCTTTCTTTCTTTCTGTCTACCTATCTATCTGGATAGATGGATGGATGGGTAGATGACAGGTAGGTAGGTAGGTAGGTAGGCAGACGAGAGAGAAAGATGAATGGATGATGAATGGATGGATAGCAATAGATAGATAGATAGATAGATAGATAGATAGATAGATAGATAGATAGATAGATAGAAAGACGAGAGCAAGTGAGAGAGAGATGGACAGTAGATAGACAGAAAAGAGAGAGAGGGAGGGGTGATTGAATAGGATGGATGGATGGATAGACAGACAGACAAACAAGAGAGAGATATGAATGGACAGATAGTAGATAGATAGACAGACAAGAGAGAGAGGGAGGGAGTGGTGGCTGAATAGGATGGATGGATGAATAGATAGACAGACGAGAGAGAGAGAGAGAGAGAGATGGATGGATAGATAGTAGATAGACAGATAAGAGAGAGGGAGGTAAATAGATGGATGGATGGATGACAGACAGACAAGAGAGAGAGGGAGAAAGGGGTGGCTGAATAGGGTGGATGGATGGATGGATAGATAGACAGACAGACAAGAGAGAGAGAGAGATGGATGGATAGATAGTAGATAGATAGACAAGAGAGAGAGGGGGGAATAGATGGATGTATAGATGACAGACAGACAAGAGAGAGAGAGAGTGATGATGGAAAAGTGAGAGAAGGATGGATGGATGAATAGATGATGGAAGCATAGATGAATGGGTAGATGGGTGGGCAGAGAGAAGGAGAGATGGGGGGAGGGAGAGAGAAAGTTGCCATTTTGAATGGAGGCTAAACAAAAGGTCCTAATTTGAAGGCTGCTTCCACATATCATTTTTCTGGGCTTCCAACTGAGCAGGCCTCAACTCCTGTCTGGTGGGTTCCAGAGTCTGATCTATTCTGGACTCGGGGCAGCAGCTGGTGTGGAGAAGGCCTTCTGTGGGGACCTCCTCTGCCCCCTTTTGAACAGACTCCGAAGACAAAAAGGCCCTCAACGCAAACAGGCTCACCGTATTCGACGTAGACCGATCCGGGGATGCTCCCGTCCTTCTTCTGCATGGGGCAGGAGACGCTGCCCTTGTACTGCGAAAGGTCCCCGTTGGACTCTAGGCACAAGAGGTGGAAGGAAAGAAGCCATTAAGGGCCACCAACCGCACCGGGGGGGGGGGAAGGGGGGCAGAGGCAGCCAAGAGAACTGAGTGGGAGGGAGGGAGGGAGGAAAGGTGGAACGATCCACATCAAACCGGAAGGAGGGAACGCAACAAATGTCGCGGGGAAGAGAGGCTCACAAGACGCAGATGCATTACAAGGTGTTGGGGGGGGGAGAGCGCTGGTTCTCAGAAAGGGGAGCGGTACGGTCCCCCAAAATGCAGGGGTTTTGGGGACTTTCCTGGTTGCTTTCTGGCGGACGTTTCCTGACCCAAGTAGGTAACGTCATCAGTGCTAGGAGGAGGGAGGGCTGTTTGAGGAGAGGAGGAGGATTGTGTGGTCCTTGATGCTCTCTGAACTCGTTTTCTTGCAGACCTTTCCTGACCCAACTAGATAACATCATCAGTGCTAGAATGGAGTGGGATTTGCAGAGAGGAGGAGGAGGAGGAGGAGGAGGAAAAGAAGAAGAAGCAGCAGAAGAAGAGGAGGATGAGGAAGACTGTGGGGTCCTTGGTGCTCTCTGAGCTTGGTTGTTTTCTTGCAGATGTTTCCTGACCCAACTAGATAACATCATCAGTGCTATAATGGAGTGAGATTTGCAGAAAAGAGGAGGAGGAGGAGGAGGAGGGGGAGGAGGAGGAGGAGGAAGAGGAAAAGGAAAAGAAGAAGAGGAGGAGGAGGAAAAGAAGAGGAGGAGGAGGAAAAGAAGAAGAGGAGGAGGAGGAGGAGGAAAAGAAGAAGAAGAAGAAGAGGAGGAGGACGAGGAGAAGGAAGAGGAAAAGGAAAAGAAGAAGGAGGAAGAAGAGGAGGAGAGGAGGAAGAGGAGGAGGAGGAGGAGGAAGAGAAGGAAAAGAAGAGGAAGAAAAGAAGAGGAGGACGGGGAGGAGGAAAAGAAGAAGAAGAAGAGGAGGAGGAGGAGGAGGAGGAGAAGGACGAGGAAGAAGAGAAGGAAAAGAAGAAGGAGGAAGAAGAGGAGGAGGAAGAAGAGGAGGAGGAGGAAGAGGAGGAAGAGAAGGAAAAGAAGAAGATGGAGGAAGAAGAGGAGGAGGAAGAGAAGGAAAAGAAGAGGAGGAGGAGGAGGAGGAGGAGGAAAACTACGTGGTCCTTGATGCTCTCTGAACTTGTTTTCTTGCAGACCTTTTCTGACCCAACTGGGTAACATCATCAATGCTAGAAGGGAGTGGGTGTGCAGAATGGAAGAGGGGAATTGGACATGTGATGATGGTATGGTAGTAGCGGCAATAGTGATGGTAGAGGAAGAGGAGGAGGAGGAGGAGGAGGAAGACTGCGGGTTCCTTGGTATTCTGTGAGCTTGATTTTTTTTCTGGCAGACATTTCACGGGCCAACTAGGTTACATCATCAGTTACAGAAAGGAGTAGTTTTCTCCCCCACCCCCCTCTATTTACATACTAGGAACTAAAGATTGGATGATAATGGCCTAAACTAGATCATGGATAAGATAACAAGCCAAGGTTCCACAAAACCAACTGTCATGCCTCCCTAGGAGTCTGACTCTTGAGACGGAAGACGAACAGCTGACGGAGAGCAGCAACCTTGGCTGCGGAGGGAACTGGGGAAGGGCAAAGTCAGGCTGGGCAGAGTAGGGGAGAGGTAGAACCTTCTCTCTCTTGCCACAGTGGTTAAGTGAGTCCCTTCAGTTGCAAAGTTAGCAACATGGTTCTTAAGTAAATCTGGCTTCCCCATTAACTTTGTGTCAGGCCTGCAATATTATTCCTTTTAGAATTTTGGCCTGCCAAACTTTCTCTTATTTCATTATGCTGTGTCATTAGTATAGTTGATGGGAGGGGGGAATAGGCAGGAATAGGATTGTGGAATGTACAGGGCGGGGCATAACCTTTTCCTAGGGGGTCACAGCAACACTTGTAATAACAACACAAATAATTCATACACCATTCGAAAGCCCATCAAAAACTGAGTTTATTGACACAATTTAATAGTCAGTATGACCACCATTAGCCCTTCGAACAGCATTCAAACGAGGTGCCTCTCGAAAGGCAATGCATTTTATTCTGTCAATGATCCTTTGTTCTTCCGAATCGAATTTTCCAGCCATTCTTAAAGCAAATTTAACATTTAATAGCTCATTCAATTCAGTTTTTTATGGGCTTTAAAATGAGGTGTCACGGAAGTTGTAAACTGCTGTCGATCTTGCTGTGACCCCCTAGGAAAAGGTTATGCCCCGCCCTAGAATTGCAAAATAATGACTGTTTGAAGATTTGTTGTGTTCTTATCCACCTCGTTTGAATGCTGTTCGAAGGGCTAATGGTGGTCATACTGACTATTAAATCGTGTCAATAAACTCAGTTTTTGATGGGCTTTCGAATGGTGTATGAATTATTTGTGTTGTTATTACAAGTGTTGCTGTGACCCCCTAGGAAAAGGTTATGCCCCGCCCTGTATTGTTGTCATTCTTTACTAGAAGCCAAAGTCATCTTTTGTCTCCGCACTTTTACACCTGACCGGAAGCAGCTGGGTGTTGGATGCCAGCGTGGAAGAAGATTGGACCATGCGATTGGATTGTGGGTGTGAGGACAAGATCATGAACTTTTAACTGGGTGGGATTCTGATGTCATTTCCAGAATTGGGATTAACACAGATGTGCTAAGACGTCTGCTTTATTAAATTGGGACTTTAAGGATCGTTTTGCCTTGGACTCTGATTTAATTCTACATGATACTTGGAACGCTGACACTTTGCTTGCGAGAAGGTGGCAAAAACTGATCCCCTGACCCCAGGACTCTGCAACCGTCATAAATACGGGCCATTTGCCAAGCACCTGAACTTTGACCATGAATGCTTAGAATGCTGCAACGGTCGTAAGTGTGGAAATCGATCCCAAGTCCCTTTTTCTTCAGCGTCCTTGCAACTTTGAATTGGCACTAAATGACCTGCCGTAAGTCGAGGACCATCTATTCATTCCGAGAGACCGAGGGTGTGTTCTGTGGGAGCAAGGATGTAGAACAGAGGTAGTCAACCTGGTCCCTAACTCCCACTAGTGGGCGTTCCAGCTTTCATGGTGGGCAGTGGGTGTTTGCTGCAATTCTGTTTTATCAAATTTTATAAAGTCAAGTTACTTCCCTACTTTATAAATCACCATCACTGTGGAACCGGCGGGCGGTTAGAAAATTTGACTACTAACAGAGATACAAAAGTGGGCGGTAGGTATAAAAAAGATTGACTACCCCTGATGCAGAATGTTCATGCGGGGAAGAAACGGTCTGTTTCCTAAATTCCCGGGCGAGAACCTTGCGGAGAAATCTGCAGAAGACTCGAACTCGGGGCGAGGGAACGGTAACGGATGTGAAGGGGGAGAGGCAGGGAAGGGAAGGGGAGATGGATTTGCAACATGCCGGTTTCCCAAACCTGCCACGGGATCTTCTATTATAATGCTGATGTCCCTGCGCCCTCCTAAGGACGCACAGCGAAGCAGAAAAGAAGGTTAAGAGACAAAAAAAAAGAAAGAAAAACAGGATAAAAATATAAAAAGAGCGTTATTTTCCGAGAGAGAGAGAGAGAGGATCTCCTATGGGGGAAGCATCCGTGTTGGCTCACACAGATCTTCACGGGTTAGAAAAACCACAATTCCCGTTATGATGCGTCTTCGGTCATTATCGCTTCCTGTTTCCTGACTTTTTATGGCTGTTCCCCTACCCCCCCCTCCGCCCCCAACCTTGGCAACTTTAAGACGGGTGGACTTCGACTCCCAGAATTCCCCAGCCAGCTGAGTCTGTTTCTTTTCCTCTTACCACCTAAAGTGGAGAGAGATTGCAGAGGAAGGGATTACAAGAGAGTAAGCTATGATGACTGGGGAGAATTCTGGGCGTTGAGGTCCACCCCTCTTAAAGTTGTTAAAAAGTTTTCCCAACCAAAATGTCCTCCAGGTGAGCAAACGCCGTGACACTCCCAGGATTCTCAACGGTTGACATATTGACGGCGGAATGCTAGCAATAGCAATAGCAGTTAGAACTTATATACGCTTCATAGGCTTTCAGCCCTCTCTAAGCGGTTTACAGAGTCAGCATATTGCCCCGACAACAATCCGGGTCCTCATTTCACCCACCTCGGAAGGATGGAAGGCTGAGTCAACCCTGAGCCGGTGAGATTTGAACCGCTGAACTGCAGATAGCAGTCAGCTGAAGTAGCCTGCAGTGCTGCATTTAACCACTGCGCCACCTCGGCTGGGATCGGAAGGTACCCCTTTCAGATGGCACGTTGTCTAGGGCAGAGGTCTTCAAACCTGGCCACTTTAAGACTTGTGGACTTCAACTCCCAGAATTCTCCAGCCAGCGTAGCATCGGGACCCCTGGTCTGGGGTAGAGAGGCACCATCGAAGTATCCCAAAGGTGCTTTTTTTTTGCAAGAGGCAACTGGACTTCCTTGTTTTTTCTTTCCAAGAAGTTTAGCTTCTCATTCAAGGAGCTTCTTCAGCTCTGATTTGGATGGTGGGGAATGGAAGGATTGATACCCCTTGCAGACAGCTGGTCATTTGCAGCCTTTTTAGAGGGTCCTTGAGGCCACTTGGAGGTTTATCTGTGTCCTCAGGTGACCCTCAGGATTCATATCCCTTGCAGACAGCTGGTCATTTGCATCCTTTTTAGAGGGTCATTGAGGCCACTTGGAGGTTTATCTGTGTCCTCAGGTGACCCTCAGGAGTCATATTCCTTGCAGACAGCTGGTCATTTGCATCCTTTCCAGAAAGCCGTGGAGGCCACTTGGAGGTTTGAAAGAGAAGTCAAAGAGGCCATCTATGTCAAAATTTAACAACAGAGGGATTAGGCCATAATTTATCTCCAGTCCTTTCAGCAGTTCCAAGAAGGCTCCATATCCATTTGCACCACTCAGGTGACCCTGAGGACACAGGACGAAGCTCCAAGTGGCCTCGACGACTTTCTAAAAAGGATGCAAATGACCAGCTTTGTTTGCAAGGAGTATCAATCCTTCCATTCCCCACCATCCGGTCAGAACTGAAGAAGCTTCTTGGATGAGAAGCAAAAACCTCTTCAAAAAAAAAAAACACCAAGAAATCTCAGTTGCCTCTTGAAAAAGCCTCTTTGGGACAACCACAACCTGGATGACGGAGAATCTTTCTTACCCCTTCAAAATCTTGGTGCGTCTTATACACCGGTGCGTCTTATACACCGGTGCGTCTTATACAATGGTGCGTCTTATAGCCCAAAAAATACGGTAAGCATTTCAAGGCAATCAGGTCTCAAACAGGCTTAAAATACAATACAGGGCAATAGACTTAAACTGGTTACGGTATTGCATTAATCAATTTTCCGAGAACACACAATATGTTGTACACCATAAATCAACACACTATATAAAGCCACAAAACCTTTAGCCCAGATGACCTACTACAATACAGGTAGTCCTCCACTTATGACCACAATTGAGATCCAAATTTACGTCGTCAAGTCAGAAATTTGTTAAGTGACTTTTGCCC
>NW_028261391.1:3237821-3347821 GCF_051295495.1 Thamnophis sirtalis
GGAAAGAAAGAAAAGAAAAAGAGAAAGAAAGAAAAAAGGAGGAAGGAAGGGAGAAAGAGAGAAAGAAAAAGGAAGAAAGAAAAAAAGGAAAGAGAAAAAGAAAAAAAATAAAAGAAAGAAAGAAAGAAAGAAAGAGGAAGGAAGGACAGAGAGAAAGAAAGAAAAAGGAAGAAAAAAAAGGAAGAGAGAGAGAGAAAAAGAACAGAGAAAAATGCAGGGAAGGAAGGAAGAAAGAAAGAAAGAAAGAAAGAAAGAAAGAAAGAAAGAAAGAAAGAAAGAAAGAAAGAAAGAAAGAAAGAAAGAAAGAAAAAAAGAAAATTCTATTTTTGTTTAGGACGTCCTGTGCATATAATTTTTTCCAAAAAACATTCATCATTTCTAAGTGCTTCAACTGAGGAATTAAACTAATTTCTCCTCTGTGATATAGTTTGATGCAGGCCTAAAACTCCCACCCAGCTAATCCATGTTTTTCAACATTGGGGCTGCGGAAGAGTCATAAATTACAGTTATTTTGGTGGGATCCCCAGGGAGGGTGATGACCGCTGGAACCTCACAATCCCCAGAGGGTTGTCCTAAGAGCGTGCGATTTTTCTTCTCTTGACCCGGTCCATCCAACGGCATGGAGGAGGAAGCTCAGAGACCCCCAGCCTGTCTTGGAGAGAACCTCGGATGTAGAGACTGAAGAAATGAAGGTTTTGTAGGTGGCCTGTAGTTCAGCTGGGCTTTTTTTCTATACAAGGGGTCTCCAACCTTGGCCACTTTAAGACTTGTGGACTTCAGCTCCCAGAATGCATTCGCTGGCTGGGGAATTCTGGGAGTTGAAGTCCGGACATCTTCAAGTTGCCAAGGTTGAGAAACAGTGTTCTAGGTGCTTCCCTTCAAATTATTTCCTTGAATCTCTTTGTTACCTTTATAACAATTAGATTAAGCAGACTGACCTAGAACTAATTAAAGTATTTTATTACACTATTTTACAACCTTTGAGATTGGTGTTACACTTATGGCACCTTATCTGAGTTTCTCTCTGCAAATGTCCTGCAGGTTTATCTTAATTTCCCTTTACGTTTCAGTACGCATCAAGAACAATCGATTATCCTGAATTCAGGTGGTGGAAAGAGAATTTCGCCAAGTCTGCGAAATACCGCATATCTTTTATTAAGGGCTTTTATCTAGCCTCAGATATCTAGAATAGAAGGAAGTAAATTGCTACCGAACAATGAAACTCCCAACTTTGCACAATGATTGATTCCGTAAAAGTCCCCAAAGTGCTTTTTTTTTTTTCAAGAGGCAACTGGGCTTTCTTGTTGTTTTTTTCTTTTGAAAACATTTCGATTCTCACCCCAGAAGCTTCTTCAGCTCTGATTTAGATGGTGGGGAATGGAAGGATCTGTGCTCATTGCAGAGAAAACTGGTCATTTGCATCCTTTTTCGAGAGTCATTGAGGCCACTTGGAGGTTTCTCTGTGTCCTCAACGAAGGAAGGAAGGAAGGGAAGGAATAGAAAAGAATAGAATATAGAAAGAAAATAGAATAGAATAAGGAATAGAATAGAATAGGGAATAGAATTAGAAGAATAGAATAGAATAAGGAATAGAATAGAATAAGGAATAGAATAGAATATAGAAAATAGAATAGAATAGAATAAGGAATAGGAATAGAATTAGAAGAATAGAATAGAATAAGGAATAGAATAGAATAGAATAGAATAAGGAATAGAATAGAATAGGGAATAGAATAGAATATAGAGAATAGAATAGAATAGAATAAGGAATAGGAATAGAAGTATAGGAATAGAAGTAGAAGAATAGAATAGAATAAGGAATAGAATAGAATATAGAAAGAAAATAGAATAGAATAGAAATAAAATTAGAAAAATAGAATAGAATATGGAATAGGATTAGGAATAGAATTAGAAGAATAGAATAGAATAAGGAATAGAATAGAATATAGAAAGAAAATAGAATAGGAATAGAATTAGAAGAATAGACTAGAATAAGGAATAGAATAAAATAAGGAATAGAATAGAATATAGAAAGAAAATAGAATAGAATCAGGAATAGGATTAGGAAAAGAATTAGAAGAATAGAATAGAATAGAATAAGGAATAGAATAGAGTGGAATAGAATATAGAAAATAGAATAGAATAGAATAGAATAAGGAATAGGAATAGAATTAGAAGAATAGAATAGAATATAGAAAGAAAATAGAATAGGATAGAATTAGAAGAATAGAATAGAATAAGGAATAGAATAGAATATAGAAAGAAAATAGAATAGGATAGAATTAGAAGAATAGACTAGAATAAGGAATAGAATAAAATAAGGAATAGAATAGAATATAGAAAGAAAATAGAATAGAATCAGGAATAGGATTAGGAAAAGAATTAGAAGAATAGAATAGAATAAGGAATAGAATAGAGTAGAATAGAATATAGAATACAGAATACAGAATATAGAATATAGAATATAGAATTATTTATTGGCCGTGTGATTGGAGACACAAGGAATTTGTCTTTGGTGCAGATGCTCTCAGTGGACATAAAAAGACAAGATACATTAGTCATGAATCATAAGGTACAGCACTTAATGATAGTCATGGGGTACAAATAAGCAATCAGGAAACGATCAATATCAATATAGATCGTAAGGATACAAGCCACAAAGTGACAGTCCTGCAGTCATAAGTGGGAGGAGATGGGGGATAGGAACGATGAGGAGACTGATAGGAATAGTAATGCAGACAGTGAATAGTAAAAAGGAAGGCAGGAAGGCAGGTCGTTTGCATCCTTTTAGAGGGTCCTTGAGGCCGCTTGGAGGTTTCTCTGTGTCCTCAGGGTCACCCGAGTGGTGCAAATGGTTCAAGTAGTCTGCAATTTTCCTGGAAATCCATTCCTATCCCACACCATTCGAAGGGTGCCCATCCCAAATTGGATAGCTAAAAGTCTATGGAGATGTCTTCCGGCAGATGTTTCATTACCCAAACTAAGTAACACCATCCTAGCATGATGAACATCAGGCGATGTTACCTAGTTGGGTAGTCATAAGTATGAACCAGTTTCCAAGCATCTGAATTTTGCCCACGTCATCATGTGGTCATAACTGCAAAAAACTATCCTGTCGCTTTTTTCAGTAACTTCGAATCTATCTGTCTATCTAAACGTATTTGTGTGTGTGTGTGTGTGTGTGTGTGTGTGTGTGTCTGTTACAACATAACTCTGGAACGCCTCGAGCAATTTCAACCAAACTTGGTACACAGATGACTTACCTTCCGGAAACAAATACTGTGGGGGTTAAGACATCCCTAAAACCCCTCGCTGTGGGTGTTCTGTTAAGATACAGCCTGTTGTGCCTTCAAATGAATTCGACTGTACTGCCGTAAAATGGCTTCTACTATACAGCACAGTGCAGTTGATACGGTAACGGCTTCACGCTACTCCACAAGGCGGCTCCCTCTGCTAAGGGGGAAAATCCAACATTAGAAACTATGTACAGTCCGGGCATTTTCCCCCTATAAATAAATACCCATGCAGCGTCGGGTTATCAGTTAGTGGTCACTAAAAGTGAACTGTTGTAAGTCGAGGACTACCTGTATAACGGTTCAACAGTAGTGTTGAAATACCGCCTATTTATCAATATTCAGCTTGGAGGGATAATCTAGATCTCTATTTGTTACTTGGTCTCTCTACGCATTTTTTTCCTGGCTTTGCATTGTTTCGTGTTTCTTTCTCTTTTTGGATTTGGTATTTTAACTTTGGAGATAAAATTTGGGGGGGAAAACATTATTTAAAAATAGCATAATGGTAGGGCACGGGTGTCCAAACTTGGGAACTTTAAGACTTGTGGACATATGCTTAAGATCAGAAATGATTTAAATTGTTTAAAGTTAGCTCAGCAAGAAGAAGCTAAGGTCAATGTCGAATGTCATTAATTTCTTTATTTCTTTTTTCTCAACAGATTTTAGACTGTGTTAGTTAAAAATCCATACCGTGTACGGGTTCTGGGAAGTCGGGGGGGGGAAGGAGGAGTATACAATAGGCTAGACAAGAATTTGGTGGTAAACTAGAACTATTTTGATACACAAAAAATTGTACTTCGATGTCTTACTGATTGAGGAATGATGAAATGTTTGTGTTAAAAGAAATAAATTTTTGAACTGACAAGACTTGTAGACTACAATGCCCAGAATTCCCCAGCTGGGGAGTTCTGGGAGTTGTAGTCCACTAGTCTTAAAGTTCCCAAGTTTGGACACCCCTGGTCTAGGGCCTTCTGCTTGAGCAGGGGGTTGGACTAGAAGACCTCCAGAGACCCTTCCAGGCCTACGATTCTGTGTTCCTGAATGAAAGGCGAAAATGCTCTTTGCTGCGTTGGCTTCCCCCTGCTAATCTTCCCTACACAATCTGGTTGGGCGCCTGGAAACCCCTTTCCCTGTGTGTTTCCCCCCCTCCCCCTTCCTGTTGCCGGGCACGGTGAGGGTGGCGAGGGGTGGGGGCTGCCTGCTTGGAAACAGGCCCTCTTCTATTTGCGGAAAGGCCCCAGTCTGCAAACAGAAACCTGACTGTTTTTCAACCCCTTTGCAATTGATGGCGGAGTGAGTTGGAATCGGGGAGGAAATTGGACCGGCTCGGGCAAGATGCCAGCTGGGTGAAGGGCATAAATCACAGCAGCCGAAGACAGATTCTGCCAGGGCTTGCAAAGCAGGGATGTTGGCCTTGTAGCCTGTCGGTTTCTCCTGCCACGCTGCATTTCATTTATCGGTGTAACAGAATGGCAGAATGCGAAGGGACCTTGGAGGTCTTCTAGCCTCCCTGAGTCTCTCGGGAATAGGGCGGCATACAAACTTAATAAATTGAATAGTCCAGCGGTTGCCACCTGGTGGTCCGTGAGAAAATTGCGGTGGTCCGCAGAAAAATTAATTGCATTTTTTGCTGCTTTTTTTTTAATCTCATAACTGTTATTAATAATATGTATTTATAACAATTTTTTCCCTACAGTTGACAATATACTTGAAGTTTGCTTTCTTACCATCCCATAGATCCATCTTATCTTACAACGGTCCTACTTCTTCTTCCCTCCCTCCCTCTTTCCTTCCCTCGTTTCTTCTCTCCTACTCTCCTTCCTTCCCTCCTTCCTTCCCTCCCTCCTTCCTCCTTCTCTCCTTCTCTCCTTCCTTCCCTCCTTCCTTCCTTCCTTCCTTCCCTCCTTTCTTCTCTCCTTCTCTCCTTCCTTTCCCCCTTCCTTTCCTCCTTCCTTCCCCCCTTCCTTCTCTCCTACATTCCCTCCTTCCTTCCCTCCTTTCTTCTCTCCTTCTCTCCTTCCTTCCCTCCTTCCTTCCCTTTTTTGCATTGCACTCAATCAGGGGTCCTCAAACTGGGTTGGATACATGCAATGAACGCTTGTGTTGCTGCAGAGAGTCTCCCCCTTTGGGGTCTTTTTGTGGGGGTCGGAGGGGGGCAGAAATTCCCACTTGGCGTCTGCTTCGGTCTCCTGGTGGGAGGCTTTGGGCGAAGGCTGGAGGGAAGTGCCGCTAGTGGCAAAGAGCCGGAGGGCCTCGTTCCAGTCGGGGGCGCTGTGTGAAGCCCCAAAATCGAATTCATGCCCCCGTGCATGCGCACGCATGTGCCCCACCCCCACGTGCGGGGTGGGGGAGGTCTTATAATATGGTCTTCTGCCTTGAGCAGGGGGTTGGACTAGATGACCTCTGAGCTCCCTTCCATCCCTCGGATCCTGCGTTTGCAGTGACGTTTTGGGTAGACCTTTCCCTTGATTCTTTTCTCTCGGTTTGTCCTCCAGGAAGAAGACCGTCTACAAGAGCGTCTTTCTCTCCTTCGCCCTGATCGTAACCGTGACGCTCTTGCAAAAGGGCAGCGTTCCCAACCAATTCTTCCAGAACCAGCCGCAGAAGTCCGTCCTCTCCCAAGAGCCGCTCAAAATGCAGAAGAGGAACGACGTGCTGCCCCTCGCCAACAACTTCTGGAAAAAGGGGGGCGAGGTTCCTCCGCCCGTCGTAGCCACCGAGAAGGAGGTGACGTCCTGGGACGTCACCGCCACCAACTGCACAGCCAACCTGAACTTCACGAAGGAGGAGTGGTTCAGAAACCTGGAGCCCCACTTCCAACAGTTTCTCTTTTACCGACACTGTCGCTACTTCCCCATCATCATCAACCACCCGGAGAAATGCCGCGGCGAGATCGACCTGCTGATTGTGGTGAAGTCGGTCATCACTCAACACGACCGCCGAGAGGCCATCCGGAGGACGTGGGGCGAAGAGCGTGTGTTGCAGGGGAAAAAAATCAAGACCCTCTTCCTCCTGGGCATTGCCTCCAAAGAAGAAGAGAGGTCCAACTACCAAAAGCTCTTGGAGTACGAGGATCGGATCTACGGGGACATCCTGCAGTGGGACTTCTTGGATACCTTTTTCAACCTCACCTTGAAGGAAGTCCATTTCCTCAAGTGGTTCAACATCTACTGTGACCAGGTCCGGTACATCTTCAAGGGCGACGATGATGTCTTCATGAGTCCTGAGAACATCTTGGAGTTTCTCCAGGATCAGGAAGAAGGGGACCTCTTTGTGGGTGACGTGCTGGTCAAAGCGAGGCCCATTCGCAGGAAGGAAAACAAATACTACATCCCCAACTCTCTGTACAGCAAGACCTACTACCCACCCTACGCGGGCGGAGGGGGCTTCGTGATGGACGGCCCCTTGGCCAAGCGTCTCCACAAAGCCTCCGAGAACCGGGAGCTGTACCCCATCGACGATGTCTACTTGGGGATGTGTCTGGAGGACCTCAACGTGAAGCCCATGGCTCACACCGGCTTCAAAACCTTTGGCCTGGTGAAAAACAAGAACAGCAAAATGAACCGCGAACCTTGCTTCTACAGAAGCATGTTGGTGGTCCATAAACTTCAACCAGCTGACCTGCTCAGCATGTGGGATTTGGTCCATAAACATTTGTCCTGCTCCCAGAAAGCCAAGATCCTTTAGCTAACCTGATTTTCGCCAAAGAGGAAGATCCCCGGGAGCCCCAAAGATCCTGAGAGAAAAAAATATCCAATTTCCCCACCTCCCTTTTCTAATGAAGTTGAAAAGAAAGCAGGACGACAATGACCGATGGTGTTGGAAGGGGAGGGGAGGGGTTTGTTGAAATAATTGGAAAAGTGGCGGGAGGGGGGGGAGGTCTTTTTTTTTCCATATTTTATTTGTTCCCCTGTGGGACTTTTGAAGGATGTAGGGGGAAAAAAAACTCAAAGAGATGGGGAGCTGATGGCCAGAAAGGGAATTGACTATTCCGGGAGAGATGAAGGATGACTACCCCACATTGGGCAGTTGAGCAAAATCACACCTTTCTTTATTTGTGCCCTTTTTTTGTGATGTGCTTTACAGCTAGAGGCTGGTCCTAAAGCTAAGACATTTATTTCTAGCTCTGTGTGGGTGTGGGTGAGTGAGAAAGAGAGGGGGGAGGGAGGAGAGAGAGAGAGAGAGAGAGAGAGAGAGAGAGAGAGAAAGAAAGAGAAAGAGAGAGAGAGAGAGAGAAGATGTATGTGTGTGTTTCCAAAGCTGATGTAAAAAAATCTGTGGGCGAGGAGGGAAAGGGTGTGGTTCCGTGTGAGCAGCTCCATTTGAGCAATCAGAAACATGCTTGTCTGACGCTTGAACATCCCGGGTCCATACAGGTTGTGGCCCAATAGATTGAGGACCCCCCCCAGTCTGTATGCTTTGCTACATTTATTTTGTTGACAAAAAATAAGGTACAGTAACTAAATCTCTTCCGTTGGTAAAAAATTCTCGGTCAGGGGTGTCAAACTGGATTTCTTCGAGGGCCGGATCAAAATTGTAGTTCTCCTTCACGGGCCGGTGGGTGGGAGAGAGGACAGACACCTCTTGCAACACCCTGCTGGCCAAAACGAGGTTTCTCCATGCCTTGTTTTCGGCTTCCATGACCTCCCCCATGGCCCGTTTTGACTGGCAGAGGCACCAAGTTGCGGTCCTTTTGATATTTAAACACCCCTGTTCTAGATTATTCTGCCGTAGGCCCCTATTTTCCCCTAACTCTAGTCTGTCTCTTTCTGAGAATCAGTTATGGCCAAAGATTTAACAGATCTTTCCTCTTCTTGGCCGGAGTTTTCCCACAAATTTGTTAGACACGGGGATAGTGTGGAAACGAGAGCTGTTGCTCTGGTGGAATCCCCAGCTATGTCGAATTCAGAAATGGCTGCATTGGTCGTTGAGTGAAACTCTGGGACCTGTGACTGGACTGCTTCTCAGGTGGGGCCCCGATCCCTGCTTGGTCCAGAACGACGTGGTTAAGAGGCCCGCAGACGCAAACGGGCCTGCCCCGTTTTCAGGACAAAGAGTTTGGAGTGTTCTGTCCCCCTTTCACCGCCACACCTCCTGCAAATAAACCTTAGCTCCCTTTAAGGCAGCCGCTGATTGATGGGCGCAAGCTGATAAATGCTTCCTCTTCCTGGCCTCCTCCTGCGAAGGGGGCCAGGCTGGCTGACGGAGAAGTCCGGGCACAAAGAGGGACATTATTGATGGAGTTACAAAGCCGAGTTTCATGGTTGAGGTGTGTCCGAAAGGCCGGGGCGTTTACCAATCTGGCGAAAGGACTTTCTGAACGCAGCCGATGGGGACAGGCTGCTGGCCAGGAGATGGATGGTGTGTGTTGTGTGTTGTGTGTGTGTCTCAGAGGAGTCACCTTGGAGGCATTGCAGAAATGGGTGGGGAGGGGCTTTGATTTCTGGAATTGCAAAAATGGGTGGGGAGGGGGCTGCCCGCAAAGACCAAGTGACCTCCCTCCCCCTCCCCTCTTTCTAAAAAAATTCTTGGGAGTCATATTGCTGGGAAACTGGCGGCAAAACAACACACACCCCCGGGGTGCAGTTGTGGGATTGGTGGGGAGGGGGGGTTTCAAGGTTGAAAATGGGGAAGGGGCTAACCCTTGGGGGCCTCTTAATCTCTTTGCAATCTTTAATTCCACCCTCCCTGCCCCCCCCCGGGCCCATAGAGTCCCCAAGAAGGCCAGCCTTTCTGTTGATGTTAATGGTCACTTTGCTGCTGTCTGAAGGCAGCCCGTGGATTTCAACTCCCAGAATTCCCCAGCCAGCATGGAATTCTGGGAGTTGGAGTCCACCTACCTTCAAGCCGTTCAAGGTTGAGAAACGCTGTTGTAAACCAAAATTTGCCAATGGAAATTTTGACTTATACACCCAGTAGAAGAAAGGCTGGCTGGAGGAAAAATTAAGCAAAATCTTTCCTTCCTTCCTTCCTTCCTTCCTTCCTTCCTTCCTTCCTTCCTTCCTTCCTTCCTCCCTCCCTCCCTCCCTCCCTCCCTCCCTCCTTTATTCTTTCCTTCCATTCTCTAAATAGTGAATGAGATAAATGTGGACTTAAAATTGCTAAGGCTGAGAAAGAACTTGCCTTATCTGGAGAAAAGGCGAAATGCCTACAATTTTTCTTTCTTTCTTTCTTTCTTTCTTTCTTTCTTTTTATCTATCTATCTATCTTCTTTCCTTCTTTTTCTTTCTCTCTCTCTCCCTCCCTATGTTTTTTCTTTCTTTTTTTCTTTCTCTTTTTCTTCAGAAAAACTGCACATATTTTATTCTCCCCAAAGGTGTCTTAGAGAGGTGGGAATAGAAGCAGATCAGTTTTGCATATTCCCCCCCCCCAAAAAAAATAAGTATAGTATTCCTTGATATAAAAATTGGGGCCAGCCCCACCCCCACCCCACCCCTTTAGCCTCCCAAAACGAATTAAGGCTAAGACTAATTGAGCTGGTCCAATGATTGATTGTATACGTCCTGACTCGGTTGAAGGCCCGTTTGTCGGTTGTTTGAATTCCGTAGCTGATTCTTTCTCCGATCCTGCTGGGCTCAGTATCCTGAGCCATTAGAATATTCTGAATCTCCACAATTAAAGGACACAAATTGCAATCTTCTTTTGCTAGAATCAACCTTGGCACCGTTTTCTCTTGTGTCAATCCGAGATGGGTCTGAAAATGTGTTATTTCTTGGTGTTTTGTTCCCCAAAAGAAGATTCGCA
Source organism: Thamnophis sirtalis (assembly GCF_051295495.1). NCBI lineage: Eukaryota > Metazoa > Chordata > Lepidosauria > Squamata > Natricidae > Thamnophis > Thamnophis sirtalis. Next base: position 3,247,859 of record NW_028261391.1, read on the forward strand.
TTTGACAGGTGGAGAATTAACAACAGTGTTAAAGAGTATCTGTTATAGATTTCAAATGGCCTTAATTTTAAAAGCAGGGAGGTCCATCTTTGGCAACTATAAGCTCTGTGGACTTCAACTGCCCGAATTCCCCAGCCAGCATTGCTTACTCTCTTGCAATCCTTTCCTCTGCAATCGCTCCCCACTTTAGGTGGTAAGAGAAAAAAGAATCAGGTTAAAAGCTGGCTGGGGAATTCTGGGAGTTGAAGTCCACAAATCTTCAAAGTTGCCACCTTGAACCCCCTTGCTTTAAAAATTAAGGCCATTTGAAATCTTAGCTGATTTCAGTTGTTTCAATTGTTGAAATCTTCATGATTTCAGTCCTTGTTCCGCAAAGCCCAACTTCTTTATTTCAGACAGACAGACAGACACGCCCTCACTCTGCAGGTAGTTTTTTTTTGAACTGGGGGTCTTTGGATGAGTGAGCCAATGCTTGGATCTCCCCCCGCCTCTCAGCAAGCTGACCTTACGGGCCATTGGGGGGGGGGGGAGAGGTGGATTCCACGTGTGTGATTGTGAATGGTGTGCAAAAGAACCGGGGGCTCTCGAATGTGGCAGAGCCACTGGTGCTTACACACTTTTGTGTGCAAAAAACACCAAACGAACCCTGAGATGGCACCACTTTTAGTACCTGATTTCAGTATTGCACTGCGTGATGAATATGGAATGCAATATTTTTCTCTGAATGAATGGTTTAAATCAGGGGTCTCCAACCTTGGCTACTTGAAGACTTGTGGACTTCAACTCCCAGAATTCCTCAGCCAGCTTTGCTGGCTGAGGAATTCTGGGAGTTGAAGTCCACTAGTCTTCAAATGGCTAAGGTTGGAGACCCCAGGTTTAAAGGACTCAACTGCAAGAACTGAACCTTTAAAGAAACCCACTTTCTCTGGATCAATTGATACGCACAACTGTGAAACTTTAATTTGTGATTCACCCCCCCCCCCCCAATTCTCACTCCGTTCTTCAGAAGGGCCCAATTTTGTCTGAGAGGCTAATCTGACCGGGTCTGAGATCTCTATTTATGAAAACATTAACATATTTGCTTTGTTCTTTCATCACCATTATTATTATTATTTTTAAAATTGACAGCTACCTGCGACTAACGAGAATGTTATTTATAGCAGGTACCGTGTGTATGTGACAAGATCTGTGTTGCTTTGACGTGGTGAAGATGCGTATACGAATACAACCGGATTTGTTAATATTTTTGGTTAATAAAAAAAAATGATGTTTAAAAAAAAAACAAGTCTTTTTTTTCCCGAATACTTTTTTTATTTCCCATTTTCATAACATACAATCACATGTATATTATTACATAGCCAGTATCCTATTGTATTAAGTAGTAATTACATCAGTTCCTCTTGTCATCAACACCCAAAAAGATAAAAACCCATTATTAGCCCCTTTCCCCCCCTTGAATTGTTCGCCGCCCTGAGTCCTCCCGGAGAAGGGCGGCATACAAATACTAAATTCTATTCTATTCTATTCTAGCTCTTCTGCTCTCCATACACCTCTTTCTTCTACCTCTCTCCTACCTCCTTTCTTCCCTCCATCATCCTTCCCTAGAAGAGCCAAGAAGATAAGGATATGTTAAGTATATTGATATGGAAGCATAAATACCATCAACATAGATTGGAGTTTGCTCAGAAGCGGAAATACACCAATGGGAGGAAGAGTGGGAAACAGAAGAGAGAAGAAAGATGGGAAGAGAGGGATAGGAGAGAGGGTAAGGGGGGAAGATGAGGAGGATAAGGAGAAGTGGAATGAAGAGAGAGGAGAAGGAGAAAGGAAGGGGAAGAAGAGTAGAAAAGGATGATGGAGGGAAGAAAGGAGGTAGGAGAGAGGTAGAAGAAAGAGGTGTATGGAGAGCAGAAGAGCTAATAATGGGTTTTTATCTTTTTGGATTATTTTTCTTTAAAACTAAGATATGTTAAGTATATTGATATGGAAGCATAAATACCATCAACATAGATTGGAGTTTGCTCAGAAGCAGAAATACACCAATGGGAGGAAGAGTGGGAAACAGAAGGGAGAAGAAAGATGGGAAGAGAGGGATAGGAGAGAGGGTAAGGGGGGAAGATGAGGAGGATAAGGAGGAGTGGAATGAAGAGAGAGAGAAGGAGAAAGGAAGGGGAAGTAGAGTAGGGGGAAAAAAGAAATCTTAATGTCGTTATGTCGAGGATCCGATTGGCGAACCGAACTCGGCAAGCACTGAGAAGACGATCGGGCTCTCTTTGCGCTAAACTTTATTGAGTACATCATTTCGGCACAGCATGAAAGCAAAACCAGCTCTGGCTAATTCCCCGCCCTTCAGTATAATTAAAGTGTAGACTCCTCCCTGCTTCCTATGAGTGAAGGTCACATTGTCCAATTAATTGCCGCAACCTTGTTTTGAGAAGATCTCTTGAAAATCTGGCAAACCCTTGCTGAGGTGACCTTGGTTCTCACAGCCTGAATGCTTGATGTTTAAAATCCACATGCCAATCCCTCCTTCCCGCCCACCATGGTTACATAGCCCCTTGGTACAGATAGTCCTCGACTTACAACAGTTTGTTTGGTGACCGTTTGGAGTTACAACGGCACTCAAAAAAGTTTTTCACACTTTATGACCGTTGCAGCATCCCCAGGGTTTCGTGATCGAAAATCAGAGAGTTGGCCACTGACTCATATTTATGACATGTGGTCAACTTTTGTGTCCTGAGGAACGAAGTCAAGGGGGAAGTCAGATTAACAATCATGTTACTAACTGAACAGCTATTCTCCAAAGCCCCTGAGGGCAGGACAAGAAGCAATGGATGGAAACTAATCAAGGAGAGAAGCAACCTAGAACTAAGGAGGAATTTCCTGACAGAACGATTAATCAGTAGAACAACTTGTCACCAGAAGTTGTGAATGCTCTAACACTGGAAGTCTTTAAGAAGATGTTGGATAACCATTTTCCTAAGCAATGGGTTGGACTAGAAGACCTCTAAGGTCACTTCCAACTCTGCTTTCTATTCCTGTTCTGTTCTGTTCACTCCACACTACTGTACTCCATTCTAATTTCTATTTTATTCTGTTCTAATTTATATTCTATTTAATTCTAAATTGCAGTGATTCACTTAATAACGGTGGCAGGAAAGGTTGTAAAACGGGGCAAAGCTTACTTAACAAATGTCTCTCTTAGCAACAGAATTCAGGGTGGTCAGTTGTCGAGGACTACCTGTATTTCACTGGGCTGAATGTGTGTGGATTTCAACTCCCAGAATTCCCCAGCCAGCATTGAATTCTGGGAATTGAAGTCCACCTGCCTTCAAGCCGTTCAAGATTGAGAAACGCTGTTGTAAATCAAAATTTGCCAATGGAAATTTTGACTTATACACCCAGTAAAGAAATCCTGACTGGAGGAAAAATTAAGCAAAATATTTCTTTTCTTTCTTTCTTTTCTTTCTCTCTCTCTGTCACTTCCTTCCTTCCTATCTTCTTTCCTTCCTTCATTCCTTCTTTCTTTCTTCTTTCTTTTCTCCCTCTTTTCCTCCTTCCTTCCTTCCTTTCTTTTCTTCCTTCCCCATTCCCTTCTTCCTCCCTCCTTCCTTCCTTCCTTCTTTCTCTTTCTTTCATTCTCTCTCCCTCTCCCTTCCTTCCTATCTTTTTTCCTTCCTTCCATTTTTCTTTTTTCTTTCCTCTTTCCTTCTTTCTTTCTTCCTTTCTTTTCTTCCCTTCCTCCCTTCCTTCCTCCCTTCCTTTCCTTCTCTAAATAGCGAATGAGATAAATGTGGACTCTTAAAATGGCTAAGGTTGAGAAAGGCCTCACCTCATCTGGAGAAAAGCTGCTTACAATTTGTAAGACAAATATCCCCTTCTCCACGAAGAAAGCAACGGAGAAATTACAAATCTGACGTCAGTACCAGGAAAGATTGCAAGACGGGTGATGAGGTAGACGAGGGTAAACCTTTCCACAATGACATTTAAAGATCAGGTGCCGTTATGAATTTGTCAAGAACAGGTTTTACCAGACTTCCTCCCCTCCACTGTTCTGATTCATTTCCTTAGTAGATCAGGGGTATTGCGGAGAAGTAATACGTCTTGATTTACTTTAGTTAGTTAGTTTGTCAACATGTACGAGATAACAGATATGAGTATAAACACGGACACGAGCGAAGGAAACGGGTATGAATAAATGGGGACAGTAGGACAGGGACGGAAGGCACGCTGGTGCGCTTATGCACGCCCCCTTTACGGACCATTTAAGGAATGGGGTGAGGTCCACATTAGGCGGTTTAAGGTTGGAGCTCTGGGGGTTTGAGGATGTAACAACGGAGTCAGGAAGAGCATTCCAGGCGTTGACCACTCTGTGGCTGAAGTCGCATTTTCTGCAATCGAGTTTAGAACGGTTTCCCTTGAGTTTGTGTCTATTGTGTGCTCACCTGTTGTTGTGGTTGAAGCTGCAGAAGTCGTTGACAGGTAGGACGTTATGGTTCCACCACAAATGTGCGCACAACAAAAGCGTGCCTGACTAAACCGTGGTGTCTAAGAGCCAAGGTGTCTAAGAGCCAAGGTGGCGCAGTGGTTAAATGCAGCACTGCAGGCTACTGCTAGATCAGCAGGTCAGCGGTCAAATCTCACCGGCTCAGGGTTGACTCAGCCTTCCATCCTTCCGAGGTGGGTAAAATGAGGACCCGGATTGTTGGGGGCAAGAGGCTGACTCTCTGTAAACCGCTTAGAAAACCCTAACCCTATGAAGCGGTATATAAGTCTACTGCTATTGTCTAAAGCGCGGTGACAAAACCGTGCGACGAATGAGCGACAAATTAGCCCTAAAGCGCGCCGACAAAAGCACGCCGACAGAAGCACGCTGGTAACGTAACCCTAAACCTAACCCTAAACCTAACCCTAAACCTAAACCTAACCCTAAACCTAACCCTAAACCTAACCCTAAACCTAACCCTAAACCTAACCCTAAACCTAACCCTAAACCTAACCCTAAACCTAACCCTAACCTAAACGTAAATCTTACCTTAAATTAAATCGCGCTATTGTCGGCGCGCTGTTGTCGGCGCGCTTTTGACATCGCAGTTTTAGCACCGCGGTGTTGTCGGCGCACTTATGATGTTCGCGCTTTTGTCGGGTCACGGGACGTTGTAGTAGATAATTCTCTGTACTCTGCTTAGGTCCAACCGCAGCCGATGCAATTCCAGATTGTCCAGGCCCAAAATTTCGAGCCCGATGGCATAAGGGATTCTATGGTGAGCAACTCCAGAGAGTCAGAATAAGCATGCTAGATAAACCTCGTTTCTTTCTTTTACTTTAAAGAAACAAGAAGTTGCTTGTTTCAATCCACAAGGAGGAAGGAAGGAAGGAAGGAAGGAAGGAAGGAAGGAAGGAAGGAAGAAAGAAAGAAAGAAAGAAAGAAAGAAAGAAAGAAAGAAAGAAAGAAAGAAAGAAAGAAAGATGAGAATATTAAAATGATCACGGCTGGAGAATTCCTGCATTATGCAGCTGTATTTCCACACATGTTTGGCTATATTAGGTGGGGTTTTTTTCTTGTGTCCCAGTTGCTATTGGCATCTGCTGCCACAAAGAAGAGGGGGCCAAGCTAGTCTCCAAAGCACCTGAGGGTAGGACAAGTAGCCATGATTTGAAAATCAAGGAGAGAAGCAACCTGGAATTAAGGAGAAACTTGCTAACAGTCAGGACAATTAACCAGCGGAACTGCTTGCCACCAGAGGTTGTGGGTGCTTCATCACTGGAGGTTTTAAGAAGAGTCTAGGCAGTCACTTTTCTGCCTAGGGGTTACTGCTTAAGCAGGGGGTTGGACTAGAAGACCTCTAAGGTCTCTTCCCACTCTGTTATTCTATTCTATTTTCTATTGTATTCCATTCCATTCCTTATTCTATTCTATTTTCCATTCCATTCCATTTTATTCCAATCCATTCCATTCTATTTCCGATTCTATTTCCCATTCTATTTCCAATTCCATTCTATTTCCTATTCTATTCTATTTTCTTTTCTATTCCATTCCATTCCATTCTGTTTCCTATTCCATTCCATTCTATTTTCTATTCTATTCTATTCTCCATTCCATTCCATTTTCTATTCGATTTCCATTCCTTATTGCAATCTATTCTATTTCCGATTCAATTTCCGATTTTATTTCCTATTCTATTTCCTACTCTATTTCCTATTCCATTCCATTCCATTCTATTTTATTTGCTATTCTTTTCTATTCTATTTTCTATTCATTCTATTTTCTAATCTATTTTCCATTCCATTCCATTCCATTCTATTCTTTACCTGAATTGGTATAGGATCCCCTGCTTGAGCAGGGGGCTGGACTAGAAGACCCTTCCCTCTCATTCATTCTATTCTCCTATCGCTGAGTAATCTATGATTCAATCTATTAGGCAAAGCAAGGCAAATATTGGAGCGAGCAAGAACAGATTCTGAGCACAGATATTGAGAGATAAGGTCATATTACAGGTGGCCCTCGACTTACAACCACCTTCCTTCACCTCCTTTTATTTTTTCTTCCTTCCTTCCTCTCCTCCTTCCTTTCTCTTCCCTCCCTCCCTCCTTCCTCCCTTCCGTTCTGTAAATAGTGAACGAGATAAATGTGGACTCCAATCTGTTATTCTCTTACAGCCAGGAGGCGCTGCAGCTCAGGGCCATTTCTTCCTCAGTGCTCTGCTGCCACCTTGTGGGCAAATAGAGCATTTTTCTGCACACAAGGCTGCCTTTTCGTTAATCCTTCCCTCTCTCTCTCCAGAATTCAACTACAACCGCCATGATTCCCAGCCAGTTGCTGAAGGAATGGAGGCACCAACCTCTGGAGACAGAACCAGAGAAGAAACCACTGCATGCATTTCTCATTTCTTTCACAGCCAGCCGGCTTTTAATATTGGCTGATTTCTCACGGGTCAAACTGGACAGAATTAAAATATTAATCTGGATTAATATTTCCCCTCCTAGTTTTGTATGTTAAAAGAAAAGGATTAAGCTCAGAGAGGCAGCAAGGACCTCAGTTCTCCTCCTCTTCTCCTTTCTCCTCTCCATACACCCCACTCCCTCTAACACTGATGATGTTATGTAGTTGGGCAATGAAACGTCTGCAAGAAAACCACCAAGCTCAGAGAGCACCAAGGACCCCTCATTTCAACCCTGAGCTGCAAATATTATCCTCCAAAGCACCTGAAGGGAGGACAAGAAGCAACGGATGGAAAACTAACCAAGGAGAGGAGCAACCTGGAATTAAGGAGAAATTTCCTGAGTTTAGAACAATTAAGCAGTGGGACAATTTGACCAGTGGTGCGTTTCCATTTTTTTACTGCCGGTCGCTCATGCGCCCGCGATGCTTCTGCATATGCACTCAGCCTCCCGCCAGCACCACTACTGGTTCTCCTGATCCAGGCCAAACAGGGAGAAACCCACCTCTGTCCTTGCCTCCAGAAGTTGTGGATGCTTCAACACAGAAGGTTTTTAAGAGATTTGTCTGGAACGGTATAGGGTTTCCTGCCTAAGCAGGGGTTGGACTAGAAAGACCTCAGGGTCCCTTCAAACTCTGTTATTCTATTCTAAATTTTCTATTCTATTAATTCTATTCTTATTTTCTATTCTAGTCTATTAATTCTCTTCTTTCCCGGCCTTCCGCAAAGGCAGTTAAGACCTGGCTGTTCCGGCAGGCCTGGGCTGTTGAACAATCCAGCCCCATTCAAGGTTACGGCTGTTGTAGTATTTTAAATGTTTGTTTAAATTGTTTGTTTTATTTTATTTTTATATCCCCTCCCTTTTTATTGTAAGCCGCCCTGAGCCTCTCGGGAATAGGGCAGCATACAAACCTAATAAATGAAATGAATTCTTATTTTCTATTCCTATTAATTCTCTTCTTATTTTCTATTCTATTAATTCTCTTCTTATTTTCTATTCTATTAATTTCTCTTATTTTCTATTCTATTAATTCTCTTATTTTCTATTCTATTAATTCTCTTCTATCTGTTCTATTCTACTCTACCTATTGTATTCTAATTTCTGTTCTATTAATTCTATTCTATAGAATTTAATAGAGTAACAGTTGGAAGGGACCTTGGAGGTCTTCTAGTCCAACCCCCTGCCTAGACAGGAAACCCTATACTGTTTCAGACAAATGGCTATCCAACATCTTCTTAAAGACTTCCAGTGTTGGAACATTCACAACTTCTGGAGGCAACTTCTGTTCCACTAATTGTTCTAACTCAGGAAATTCCTCCTTAGTTCTAAGTTGCTTCTCTCCTTGATTAGTTTCCACCCATTGCTTCTTGTTCTGCCCTCAGGTGCCTTGGAGAATAGCTTGACTCCCTCTTCTTTGTGGCAACCCCTGAGATATTGGAAGACTGCTATCCTGTCTCCCTGGTCCTTCTTTTCATTCCAACTAGACATATACCCAGTTCCTGCAACTGTTCTTCATATGTTTTACTCCCCTAATCCTCTTTGTTGCTCTTCTAATTTCTATTCTAGATTCTCTTAGCTTCTTGCTTACCTACCTTAGCTACAACTGGTTGCTTAGCTACATGCTAAACCAGCGTTTTTATCTAGTTTTCACCAAAACCATGCCATAGTAAACCATGCCTTTCCTCAACCACCACAGAAATGTCATAAAAGCAAGTCAGTCATAGGATGGATCCATTTTATAGCTGCTTTGACCCTAGTTACAGGTCGTAACTCAAGAACTACGGGTAATCCTTGACTTAGGACAATTGGAAGACAATTTTTTTTTGCTGGCAAGTGAAACATTCGTTAAGGGAACTTTGCCCATTTTACACCTTTCATGCTACTGTTGTTAAGTGAATCGTGGTTGTTCAGTTAGTAACCCGGTTGTCAAAAGAAAAATCCGGCTTCCCCATCAACTTTTGCTCGTCAGGATACTGCAAGTCAAAAATATGAGCCAGTTGCCAAAATGACGGGATCTTGATCACGCAACTATGGGGGATAATGCAACCGTCGTGTGAAAAATGGCCACGTTGCTTCTTTGGGTGCCATTGCAATTTTGAACGGTCGCTAACGGACTGTTGTGAAGTCAAGGACTACTTATAATGCACAGATGCATTATAAGGTACTCGCAATCTTGAAAGCTGTTTTTCTGTTATTCTCTGGTCGAGACGAATATATCTGAAGAGGTCCTTGGACTTTTAGGAGGATCTCGGTCCATCAGGTCTCGGTTGTCCTTTCTTAGGAAGCAACTGGAGCTTCTGCTTTTCCTCTGAAGATGTTTTGATTCTTCAGCTCTGGCCAGCTGGAAGGGAACGGAAGGATGGATGCTCCTTGCAGGCAGCTGGTCGTTTGCATCCTTTCCAGAGGGCCCTTGAGGCCACTTGGAGGTTGATCTGTGTCCTGGGGGGGGGGGGGGGGGGGGGGCACCCAAGTAGTGCTAATAGTTCCTTTAGTCTGTAATTTTTCTCTAGAAATCCATTCACATTCCCACCCCGTTCAAGGGTCTTCATCCCAAAGGGCCTGGTTAAATGTCCATGGAGAAGTTTTCTAGGTCAGTGTTTCTCAACCTTGGCGACTTTAAGTCCTGTGGACTTCAGGACTTAAGTCCACAGGACTTAAAGTCGCCAAGGTTGAGAAACACTGTTCTAGGTGTTTCATTACGCAAACTAGGTAATGTCACGCCAGTATGAACGTGTTACCTAGTTGGGTAATGAAACGTCTGCAAAAAAGCCACAAGCCCACCAGGTTCTCTCTCCTCCTCCTCTTTGCAAATCCCCATCCTTTCTAGCCCTGATGACGTTACCTAGTTGGGTAATGAAAGGTCTGCAAGAAAACCACCAAGCTCAGAGAGCACCAAGGACACCCCCACCCTCCTGTCAACCCTGTGCTACAACTCTCTTCCTTTGTTGGAGCCAAATGTCTGAGTAAATCCGAGGTAGGCATAGCACAATTGCACCGCGCCAGTGGCTTTAAAATTGCCCAAGATGCTTGAGCCCAGGAGACAAACACACACCAGACTCCATTTAGGCCCTTTAATCTGTCCTAGACAGTTTGCCGAGACACAAATGATAAAACATTTTTGCATTTTTACAGCAAGGGAGGGAGGGGGGGGAAAAAAACCAAGAAAAAGCCTACAGAAATGTATAAGGAAGTTAAATTTTTGTACATGGGTAAAACGTTATAAATTCAGGGGGGGGGAAATACATGGACACAGGGTCAACTCCCACATTTCTTGTTGCTTTTTAAAAAGTTCTTATGCGCGGCGGCCACAGGCAGTCGATTGGCTGTTTTCTTCGTGGAGGGGAGCCCCCGGAGGAGCCCCCCGGGGACTGTGGCGTGTTCTTGGAATGTCCTCGGAAGGCTCTGTCATTTCAAGGTGACCCAATTAAAACCCAGAGTCCTTTCGGATGCAAAGGAACGCGCACGCCGCCTTCAGTCGTCAAACTTGATCTTTTTCCCTTGTGGTTTGTGGTCACCGCCTCCTCCTCGGCCTCCCCTGAAGCCACCGCCTCTGCCTGGAAGGACGAAGGAAGGAAGGAAGAAAGGAGGGCGGGTTAAATTTTGGACAACCTTCAAAGCTACAGGTGGTGCTCGAATCAGGACCACGATTGGGACCAAGATTTCTGTTGCTGAGCAAAGTGGGTGTTAAAAGAGAATTGTGACCCATTAGAATGTAGATTAGACCAGAAAGAACAGAATAGAAATAATAGAAATGAAAGAACAGAAAGCATAGAGTATGAATAGAATAGAAGCGAAATAGAACAGAAAGCATAAATAGAATGAAAAGAAATAGAAAGAACAGGAGAAACAGAACAGAAAGCATAGAACAGAACAAATAGAAAGAATAGAACAGGATAACCAGAAAAGAACAAACAGAACAGAACAAACCGTAAGAGAAATGAAAGAATGGAAACGAAAGCATAGAACACAAAGGACAGAAAATAGAAATAGAAAAGAATAGTATGTTGAATATTCTTTATGGGCCTCGATTGGACACACAAGGAATTTGTCTCCAGTGAAGAAGCTCTCAGTGTAGATACAAACAAGTGATATAATCATAAGGGACCAGTAGGAAGAAAATTAATAGGAAAGATGAGAAGGATAACAACACGGCTCTACTACACGAGTAGATATCCTAAGGGAGAGGGTAAGGCAAGAGCTGTGGGAATTAGGCGTTCAGCAGTGACGGCTCCAAGGGAAAAAAACTCTCCCTGTGTCTAGTTGTTGTGGTGTGAGGTGCGTACAGCGGAGGAGTCCAGAGGGGAGGAGCTGAAAGAGTTTTATGTCCTGAGTGCGAGGGGATCCGTAGATATTTTCTCTGTCCTCCTTTTGTCCTCGGTGGAAGGCAGGCGATCACAATTGTTTCCCCCCCCCTCTGCAGTCCTAACTATCCGTTGAATCTAACAGCCACGGTTGTTAAGTGGGTCACTGCAATTATTAAAGTGAACCATGAAGTCTATTAAAGTGAATACAGCTTCCCCCGTGGAGCTTGTTGGAGGGCAGCTGGGGGAGGTCGCAAATGGTGGCCACTAACCCAGGATGCTGCAACGGTCGTAAGCACAGGCCGGCAGCCAAACGACCCAATTTTGTTCATGTGATCACGGGGATGGTGCGACAGTTGGGGAAGTGCGAGGACTGGTTGTCCGTCGTTCTTTTCGGGACCGCTGTAACTTCAAACGGTCGCTGAATGAATGAATACATGTCGAGGGTAGCTACGTATCACTGAATCGCGCAAGAGTGAAGGATACTCACCTCCGAAGCCTCTGCCTCCTCCCCGGCCCCCGAAGCCTCCTCTGCCACCGCGTCCGCCTCTGCTGCCCCGGCCGAAGCCTCCTCCTCCGCCGCCTCCCCCGCGGGGAGTGGCCCCCTTGGGCTTGGCAAAATCGAGGGTCACTTTGTTGCCATCGATCTCTCCGTCCTCCATGGCTTCCTTGGCGGCTTTGGCATCTTCGGTGGAGCTGAAGTCCACAAAGCCAAAGCTGAGAGAGAGAGAGAGAGAGAGAGAGAGAGGGAGGGTCAAGTCAGGGCAGGAAACAGACACACACACACACACACACACCCCTGAGAGGGCAAGTTGTTGTTGTTCTTCAATTGTTGTCCTGAAGGCCAGGAACCCATGGAGACCAACTAGAACAGCAATGCGACTGCTGGTAATCCTCGTCTTACGGCCACAATTGAGCCCAGCATTTCTATTGTGAAATATTTCAGTGAGTTTTCCCTCATTTTATGACCTTTCTTCCCGTAGGGCTTTTAGTAACATGGCTATGAAAGGCTTCCCCATTGATTCTGCTTGTCGGACGGTCACAAAAGGGGACCACGTGAGGCCGGGAGATTGAAACCGTCATAAATGAGTTGGTGGCCAAGGATCCGAATTTTGATCACCTGTTCTTGGGGTTGTTGCAATGGTCTTAAGTGTGGAAAAAATGGTCACAAGTCACTTTTTCCAGTGCCATTGTTAACTTCGAATGGACACTAAATGAAACGTTAAGTCGAGGATTTCCTGTAGGGGAAGTCCTGGACTTGACAACGGGTCCATATTTCTGACCGTCGCAGTGTCCTTGGGAGTCACATGATTCCTTTTTGAGACCTTCTGACAAGGAAAGTCAACGGGGCAACCAGAAATCATTTAACAAACGGTATTATTCACTTAACAACCGCAGCAGTGATTCACTTACAAAACGGGGCAAGCAAAGTCGTAAAATGGGTCAAGCCAAATTTCTCACTTAAAGGCAACATAAAGGTTGGGCTCGATTGCGGCCATTAAGTCGAGAACTACCTGTAACCGAGTTCTCCCCAGAAAGGAATCACGGGGGGAGGTGGGAGCTTTATTGGAGCTCAGGGGCCCAGCCAGACCCAGGATTGTGGGCCAAAATCCCTAAGAGTTTCCCTCCTGCCAAGCTGTGCATTGTCCCGCAGCCATGACAGTCAATTCACCCAAAGGAGTTGGAGAGACTCGGGGGGGTGTCAGGGCTGGGGGGCTTTACTCTTCTTCTCGTGCGAATCCATGGCCTGCCACTGAGTGCACGGCAGGACGGAGCTCATTGAGAAGGAAAAGCCGTTTCTGGCTTTTAAGTCGGAATGGAGAAGGCCTCTTGGTTGAGGGCAGCTAGCGGTTGGCGTCACGTGTCCCCCGCCCGCCTCGCGTGTCCCGCTGCACCTACCCTTTGGAGGAGCCGGTGTCCCTGTCGGTCACTATTCTGGCCCCGATGCAGCTGTCGAAGGATTCTCTCAATGTCTCTTCGGTGGTTTCCTCTGACAGCCCTTTGACAAACAGGGTTTTGCTTTGCTCTGAATGACAGGAGGAAATGCCGGGAATCAGTACTGGTGAAAGGAAGGTAAAAGGAGCCCTGGGCCAAGGCCCCATCGGAGCCCAGTTTAGAGGAGAGGCTGGGAGCGGGGATGTCCGATGGGGATGGAACGTCTCCTCTGGCATGTCACACTATCAAAAAGATGCTGAGACTCTGTAAAAGGAGTGCAGAGAGGAGCAACCAGGACAATGAGGGGACTGGAGGCTAAAAAATACGAAGAACGGGTACAGGAACTGGGCCTGGCTAGTCTAGTGAAGAGAAGGACCAGGGGAGACATGTGAGCATCTTCCAACATTTGAGGGGCTGCCACAGAGAGGAAGAGGTCAAGCTATTCTCCAAAGGACAAGAAATAGAAAGAAAAAGAAAGTGGAAGGGAGGGAGGGATGGAAGGAAAGGAGGATAGGAGGAGGGAAGGAAGGAAAAAATAATAAAAAAGAAAAGAGACATGGCTAATCTAGTGAAGAGAAGGACCAGGGGAGACATGTGAGCATCTTCCAATATCTGAGGGGCTGCCACAGAGAGGAGGGCGTCAGGCTATTCTCCAAAGCCCCTGAAGGCCAGAGAAGGAAGAATGAATGGAAACTGATCAAGGAGAGATTCAACCTGGAAATAAGGAGACATTTTGTGGCACCAATGGAACCAAAGTTGCCTTCAGAAGTCGTGGGAGCTTCATCACTGGAAGCTCTGAGAGGAGACTGGGCTGCCATCGGTCAGAAATGGTGTAGGGTCTCCTGCTTGGGTGGGGGGTTGGACTAGATAACTTCCAAGGTCCTTTCCAACGCTGTTAATCTGTTATCAATGTTTAGAAAGGCCAGGGGCTGAGGACGATGCTGTCCCAGACCCCTGGGGCATTTGATCGACCGGACGGTTAACTACCTGCCTCCAGAGACCTGGGGGGAGGACAGGCAGTGGGACTTGAACTGTGGGAGAACCAACCTTCTTCAGTCTCTTTTAAGCCAGCGTGCATCTATAATCAGCACCGGCCCGGAGAGAAATGAAGGGCCCCCCTTTCATGCTCCAGGTGGGTTAAGCAGGGTTTTACTTACGACTGAAGCCTCCTTTAACGTTGGTATTGAGTTGCTGAATTCTAGTCTGATTGTGCGGCCTTCGATCTCTGTGTTGTTGCAGGAGTTCATGGCTTCCTTTGCCTCCTCAGCGGTGGCGAAGTCGACGAAGGCATACCTGTCCCAAGAGAGGCAGGGGGTCACCAGAGGAACCTCCCCTCCCCTCTATGGACAGCCCCTCCCTTCCGCCTGGGGGGGGCGGCAGCTCATCTCGGCTCCTACTCACCCCTTGGGCCGTCCCTGGTTGTTCTGGGGAATCCTGATGGCCGAAGCTTTCTCAAAGACCTCCTGGAGGCTTTCCTCGGTCGCATCGTAAGACAGATTGTTCACCACCAGCGTTTTGGATTCTCCCCCTGTGCAAAAACCCACACGTCCAATTGAGAATGAACACAGGCAATCTTCGCTTCAGACACAACTGCAATGGCGACCCGGTTGTTCCTCAAGTGGTCACTAAGTGAAACCACCCCTGCTTTTTTAGCACTAGCACTCAGGCTTATGTACGCTTTACAGATTTCTCTGGGTTAAGGTTAAACAACGCAGAAGCATTTTTTGCATCTTGCCCCCAACAATCTGGGTCCTCAGTTTACCGACCTGAGAAGGATGGAAGGCTGAGTCAACCTTGAGCCGGTCAGGCTCAAACTCTTGAGTTTGGTTGCTGTTCTGCAGCTTAACTACTGGGGCTCATTTTGATCTTACTTTGGCATTAGACTTGCAAAGGTTTACTGAATTCTTTGGAGTATAAGACGCACCTTTTTTCCCTCAAAAAAAGAGTCTGAAAATCTGGGTGCGTCTTATACATTGAATACAGCATTTTTTGCCTCCCGAAACCCCACCCCCTTCGCAAAAATGGCCATGCAGAGCCTTTAGGAGGCTTCCAGAGAGCTCCTGAGGGCTGGGGAGGGCAGACATGAGTGAAAAACGAGCCTTGCTCTAAAAGCCTCCTAAAGTCTATGCATGCATTTTTTTTTGACAAAAAATGGGCCAGTTTTTGCTCGTTTTGGGGGGAGCACTCTGCAAGTCCCCTAAAGGCTATTTATGTCTTTTTGTGGGGGGAAACGGGCCTGTTTTTGTGAAAAACGGGCCATTTTTGGGAGGTTTGCAGAGTGCAAAAACTTTTTTTTTTTAAATTTGCCTCTTCAAAACCTTGGTGTGTCTTATACTTTGAAAAATACGGTAAATGCAAGAACTGGAAGGATGGATTTTTTTCCATCGTGGTTGAAACTGTGAACGGTTGCTAAATGAGGACTGACTGTACAGTGAATCGATATGCAGTACTGCAGGCTAATCTGCTGACCGCCAACTACCAGCAGTTCGATCCTGACCGGCTCAAGGTTGACTGGGCCTTCCATCTTTCCGAAGGTGGGTAAAACGAGGACCCAGATTGTGGGGGCAAGAGGCTGACTCTGTAAACCACTTAGAGAGGGCGGTAAAAGCACCATGAAACGGAATTTAAGTCTTAAGTGCTGTTGCTAAACCAAGAGGTCTCCTTGTGTTAATGAGAACAAAAACGTCTCCATGCCTGGTTAATTCTGGAGGCCTCTCTGCAGCAGAGAGACGGTTTTCGTCACCCCAAGTGGATCCACCTGGGAGCTTACCTGAGGGGGCTCCCTTGCCGGGTTTCCTGCTATCCTGCTGGCTCTTTTCACCTACGTAGTCAAGGACAATGGGACGGCCGTCAATCTCCATCCCCTGCTTCTCCAGAGCTTTCTCCGCATCGGCCTCGCTTTTGAATTCGATGTAGGCAATCCTGGAATGAAAGGAGGGAGCCACGTTACGGCTTTTGCCCAAGGTTTGTTTGAGAAGCCGTTCGGACAGGCTGCTTGGCTTCTCATACCGCTCGTCCTCGGCTTGCGACCACAGCCGAGCCCAAAAATTCCTGTAGCTAAGTGAGACATCCGTTAAGGGAATTTTGCCTCCTTTCGTGACCTCCCTTGCCACTGTTGTTAAGTGAATCATCACAACTGTCAAGTTAGTAACACGGTCGTTCAGTGAATCCGGCTTCCCCACTGACTGCTTCTTGGAAGGTCGCAAAAGGGGACACCGCAACCGTCATAGGTATGAGTGAGTTGCCAAGCATCTGAATTTTGATCACACGGTCACGGGAAAGCTGCAGCGGTTGCAAGTATGAAAAAGTCCCTTTTTCCCACTGCCGTTGTAAAACTTGGTCACTAAGCGTACTGTTATAAGTCAAGGACTATCTGTATTCCTAGCTAGCTTCCCAGAGAAGCTGTTAATTCACTCCATTCCTTCAGGTTTGGCTTTTATTAACTAATTCAACCAATAGGGTAATATTTTTTTTGGGGGGGGGGGGTTGTTTCCCCTGCACTTTTTTTTTCATTTTGGCCTAGATCTGAATATATAGAACACTTACAAATCAACATATTTTAAAATGTAACGTATAACTAATATATAATTCCTTGAATTCTCCAAACCTTACAACACTGAGGTACATATTTCTA
The DNA here is from genome assembly GCF_051295495.1 of Thamnophis sirtalis. Classification (NCBI taxonomy): domain Eukaryota; kingdom Metazoa; phylum Chordata; class Lepidosauria; order Squamata; family Natricidae; genus Thamnophis; species Thamnophis sirtalis. The sequence goes on from NW_028261391.1 coordinate 3,264,671, forward strand.
TCATAAATGTACTTTATTATAATCTGATTGTTCCATATAATTTTATTACTGCTATATGTGTGCTCTATGTCATATGCTAAATAAATAAATGTTCATTTTGGTACAAATTCATGACTAGTTAAATTTGCCGGTGGTGCTGTTTCTCTCCTAGCTTGTTTTTTGCAGAGTTAATCTTTAGCCCAGTGTTTCTCAACCTTGGCAACTTGAAGATGTCTGGACTTCAACTCCCAGAATTCCCCAGCCAGCATTCGCTGGCTGGGGAATTCTGGGAGTTGCAATCCAGACATCTTCAAGTTGCCAAGGTTGAGAAACACTGCTTTAGCCGAATAGGCACAAGGACTTCAAAATAGAATGACATCTACACGGGAGATTTTAAAAAACAAAGACTTTCTTTGTTACAGGGATGCGATTACAACGACAGAATCCCTTTAAAAAGGGAAAGCGGCACAAATCTTATTGCAAAGAGATAAAAACTCTACTGGGGTTCTTCAGAGCAACGTACCCTTTGCTATTCCCATCCTTGGACACCAGCCTGACCTCGACGGCTTCCTCAAATGCGGCATGCAGCTCCTCCTGGGTGACACTGTAAGCAAGGTTCTTCACGAAAATGGTCCTGGCTTCTCTCTCTAGGAGAAAAAAACACACACACACACCCACGTATTACACAATTTCACTTGCACACTGCTGGCCAACCAGCCAATCAAAAGCGCAACTGATTAAGAGGAAAAACCTGGCCCCACAACCATACAGAGACTTCAGCTGGACACCCATGGAGTTCTTCAAGGCCTAGTGGCTATCAGAATAGGCATCACTGGGCTGGAAAGATAAATTTTCCGGCCTGGTGAATATATTTTCCTGGTCTTTTTAAGAGTTGAACTTCAGCTCTAATCTGGCACACGAGGGGAGGACCTGCTTTCATAAAAAGCTTTTGGAGGAATACTGAATAGTTAACTAGCCTTACGTGTATGTCTTTCAGTTGTAGACACACCTTTGGTGTTTGCCTGTTAGCAACTGCCCGGACGGCCCTGCAGTTACCTTGACAACATTTTGTAAGAAGTGGTTGCCCTTGCCTCCCTCCTCCTCCTCCTCTCCCCCCTAGAATGTGATTGGCTTTAAGGTCATCCAGCGACCAAGGTAAGACTAGAACTCACCTTCTCCCAGTTTTTCACCTGATGCCTTAATTACTATAGCCTTAATTGCTGCGTCAGGGACATGGCGTATATATAAAGTGCTGCCAAACAAAACATGTGGAAGTCTAATATTACTCACCTTTTTTATTCTCCCACAGGCTCTCTTTACTCTTTGCTTTTTCTAGTTTCGTTTCCAGGCCCATCAGTTTTTTCCCATTTAATTTGAGGGCTTTATCCAGTTCGGCTTCAGAGGAGAAATCTACATAGCCAAACTTCCTGCATGACAAGAGGAAAAATTTTCAGTCTTATAGCTGGATCTTTACTGAGATGACTCCCCCCCCTCCCTTTTGTTATTTAGTTGCATCATTCTTGTTGTTTGAAATGGTCTATTAATTACTTGAAGTGCTAAAGAGATAAGACACAAAAAATCTTCACCAGGCCACAATATGCACCTACACCCCACAATATACACATACCCACATACCTACTGTATCTTACCAGACCATACACTTCTAAATGTACCCCATCTCCACAAAAGGGGCACACAAGAGATTGGGCAGAATGCAAGCATGAACCCACCAAAACTAAACCAAGCAGATCCAAGTGGAATTGTTTTTTGCCTTCTGAAATGCAGCGAAATGCAATTCCTGAGCAGCCATTCAAACCAAGTAAAGCAATCAGCTCGGAAATTTTGTGAAAAAGTCCTTGAGGCTTGTCGAGGCAAAACATGTACTCATGTATTCATACTGCTAAATCAGGAAGCCTTCAGAATGCTATGATGAGCCGTGGTGGCGCAGTGGTTAGAGTGCAGTACTTGCAGGCCACTTCTGCTGACTGCCGGCTGCCTGCAATTTTGGCCGGTCAAATCTCACCAAGGCACAAGGTTGCCTCAGCCTTCCGTCCTTCTGAGGTGGGTAAAATGCGGAGCCAGATTGTTGGGGGGGGGGGGGGGGGAGAGGCTGACTCTGTAAACCGCTTAGAGAGGGCTGTAAAGCAGTATGTAAGTCTAAGTGCTATTGTTATCATTAATAGAAGCTCATAGCATTTAAAACAGTATTCCTAAATCTGAATGCTGGCAGGATTCAAGAGACTGTAAGGTACACACATTAATTCATAAACTCGGGAGAGCAATCAAACCAAGATTATCTTAGCAGCTTTGCCATAACATGCAGCGTCATTTATTGTCTCTTGTACACAAGTGGTGGTGGTGGGGCTACAGGATGGCTCTCTCATTGGCCCACTCATTTGTTCAATGCCTGCTCCTTTACTCAAAGCTCCATTCCCAGATTACCCCATCAACAAGCGAGACACTTTCAAAAGGGACATAGCATCTGTATAAACACAGAAACATCCCAATTATGAAAGACAAATTTGCAATGAGGCCCCAGGACTGTACCATACAAAAAAGATGCTGAAGCTCTAGGGAGAGTACAGAGAAATGAAACAAAGATGATCAGGAATCTGGAGGCTAAACCATGTGATGAACAGCTAAGGAAGATATGTCTGCTCTAACAAGGAATGAGGGAGGGGGGGACAATACATGATCGCTCTCTTCTAGTGCTCGCATGGCTGTCACAGAGAAGTAGTGGTTGATTTATTCTCCAAAGCACCCAAGGGCAGGTCAAGAAGCAATGGGTGAAAACTCATCAGATGCTACCTGGAACTAAAGAGGAATTTTCTAACAAGTGAGAATGGGACAGTTTGCCTCCCAAGAGTTGTTGGGCATTCCATTGCTGAAGGTTTTCAAGAAAAGACTGAGCGATCATTTGGCCAGGATGGTATAAGGACTCCCGCCTTGGGCAGGGGCTGGACTAGAAGACCTCCAGGATCCCTTCCAGCCTTAGGATTCTATGATTCTGGCCGTCTGCAGAATATAATGAAATCATTATTTCTCATTATTTGGGAGGTGTGTTTTATGGATACAGCCTAAACTGTATTAGCCTTTGAAAGCAGCCATTAATGTACCATTCACTCATGTTCAGTTTACAATCAACTATAACTGTAGGTCCATTTTCACCTCTAACCCAGTCCCAACACATTTCTCGTTTTTATTAGTTTTGTACTCTTTGGTAAGCTGCCATCTTATTTTCGGCTTGGATTAGCCATCTCCCATAAAGTTTGTGGCTTTTACAAATATATAAACAATTTTTCATTCAGCAATTGAATGTCTACAAATCCCAAGGTACGATCCCCTCTTTCTAGGATCCACGAGGTTGGGAAAGTAGCTTTAAAGTTAAATTCTTTTATATATATTTTTTAGAAAGAAAAATCTCCCTTTCCTCCCCCCTCGCCTCATATTTCCAACCTAGTGAAGTTCTTACTTTGAATTGCCAATTCTGACTTCTTGGACTTGAAGGTCCTTTTTGGCAAAGAAATCTCTGATGGCAGCCTTGAGCTCTTCGAAGTTCTTGCTTGCATTGAGATTACTCATAAAGAGAGAGAAGGCAGCCTCTGCAAAGGAAAAGGAGAGATTTAAGACATCTGGTAAATTATTCCCAGGATCAGCAGGAAGTGCTGGTGGAAAGATGCACGGAAAGTTAAAAAACAACAACCACCTAACCCTCAGTTCCTTGCTACTTAGGCCTCTCTTATACATTCAATTGCAATTTTTGGGAAAAGTAGGATAGTAATGCAGAACTATTGGTAGTCCTCAACTTACCACTGTATCCGAGACCAGAATGAGTGATTTTGACCCATTTTACGACTTTTCTTTCCACATTTATTAAGTGAATTCATTGCAGTTGTTAAGTGAATCTGCTTCCCAACTATTTCTGCTTGTCAAAAGGTCACCAAAGGGGAGCACATGACCCCCCCACCCCCCCAGACAGTAGCAGTTAAGACTTATATACCGCTTCATAGGGCTTTCAGCCCTCTCTAAGCGGTTTACAGAGTCAGCATATCGCCCCCAACAACAATCCGGGTCCTCATTTTACCCACCTCGGAAGGATGGAAGGCTGAGTCAACCCTGAGCCGGTGAGATTTGAACAGCCGAACTGCAGAACTGCAGTCAGCTGAAGTAGCCTGCAGTGCTGCATTTAACCACTGCGCCACCTCGGCTCTCTACCATCGTAAGTGTGAGTCAGTTGCCAAGCCTCTGAATGCAAATCACGTGTCCCCTGGGGATGCTGCTATGGTCATAAATGTGAAAAATGGCCATAAGTCCCTTTTTCCAGTGTTGTTATAACTTCAAACAGTCACCAAATGAACTGTAGTAATTTAAGGACTACCTGGATTATCCTCTTAAGGCAGAACTCCCCAACCTTTCTGGTCTTGGTGGCCGGAGCAGGGGGGAGGGAGGGGATGGTTTTCTGGAAAGGACAAGTACGTGTGCGAGGCCCTGTTGCTTTGTGCGAGTGCCCGCAACGCTCGCACAAGTGGGACCCCCGAGTCCCCACAATGTGAGTAGGGATCTGCGGGCACGCAACAATCACTCACGTGGCCCAGTTGCAAATAGGCTGTGGCTTGGTAATGGGCCGTGGCTCACAGGTTAGAGATAGTAATTCATATTCTGGGGGCAGACTAACGAGATCTTAATGATTGGCTTCGCCCTGCTACCTTTACAGGAGCCCTGATGGCGCAGGGGTCATAGTGCAGTGTTGCAGGTTGACTCTGCCCACTGCCCGGAGTTTGATCCTGATGGGGCTTAAGGTTCCAACCATCCGAGGTCGGTGGAATGAGGATTGTTGGGGACAATAAGCAAATGATGCTTTTCCACTGTAAGCTGCCCAGAGAGTGCTGTAAAGCAGTGTTTCTCAACCTTGGCAACTTGAAGACGTCCGGACTTCAACTCCCAGAATTCCCCAGCCAGCATTCGCTGGCTGGGGAATTCTGGGAGTTGAAGTCCGGATGTCTTCAAGTTGCCAAGGTTGAGAAACACTGCTGTAAAGGGCTACGGGGCAGTATATATAAGCCTAAAATCTAATCGCTGTTCCTGAACTTAAACTATCTTATCACCTATTTGAAATTTTCAGTATTGGATGATTAAATTATTCGAAGCCAAGTTAGGAGACGTGGCGAGAGAAGTAATTATTAGCAATTTTGTTGGGAGGCCTTGCCTTCACCTTCCGTTTTCTTCTTCTTGGCATCTGGGCCACCTTTTTGCTTGGCTAATTCCTTCTTGCGTTTTCCGGGAAGAGCGTCTGGGGAGTAAAAGGGGAAACAGATTTTAAAAAAAATATGCATATACAGGGGGGGAAAAAGACTGCGAGACAAAAGAGTGCCCCAAAGTTAACGCTGGATCAGGACTTGACTATCTTGAGGATTTGCTCATGTGTGATTTTGCACCACATCAGTTCAGCGAGAAGTCATCATTTCCAGCTTTGGGACCCTACGGTGAAAAGTGAACCCACCTTGGGCCTAATGCAAGAGCAGCGGAACAGGTTAACTCACCTTCATCCTCGTCGTCATCCTCGTCGTCTTCCTCTTCATCCCCTTCCTCCTCCTCGTCCTCCTCCTCCTCGGAGTCTTCATCTTCTTCCTCCGAATCCTCCTTTGCTGCGGCTGCCTTGGCAGGGGTTGCTTTAGCCGGAACAGCTTTCTTTCCTTTTGCCGGAGTGATTTCCATGGGCTCATCTTCGGACTCTAAAGCCGTAACAGGAGAGCCACCCTGAGTCACTCCCGCGGTCCGAAGGTGTTGGCCCAAGACAAACTCCCAAGAACCACCTTCTCTTCATCTCCCTGGCATCTTCGGACTAACCTCCCCCCCTCCTCTACTGAAAATGCTCTACTAGTCCTAATCAATGTAAAGAGGCAAGTCCCAAAGGTGTTTTTTTTCAAGAGGCAACTGGACTTTCGGGTTCTCCATTGAAGATGTTTTCCTTCTTATCCAAGCTTCTTCAACTCTGATTGGATGGTGGGGAATGGAAGGATTTATACTTTTTTGTACTTAGTAAAGGTGAAGGTTCCCCTTGCGCATATGTGCTAGTCGTTCCTGACTCTAGGGGGAGATGCGCATTTCCGTTTCAAAGCCGAAGAGCCAGCCAAAGACGTCTCCGTGGTCATGTGGCCAGCATGACTCAACGCCTAAGGCTCACAGAACACTGTTCCCTTCCCACCAAAGGTGGTCCCTATTTTCTACTTGCAATTTTATGTGCTTTCGAACTGCTAGGTTGGCAGAAGCTGGGACACATAATGGGAGCTCACTCTGTTACGTGGCGCTGGGGATTTGAACCGCCGACCTTTCTGGTTGACAAGCTCAGCATCTTAGCCACTGCGTCCCATACATGCTTACAGGAATATACATCCTTCTATTTCTTACCATCCAGTTAGAGCTGAAGAAGCTTCTTGTATGAGAAGCGAAATGTCTTCGATGGAAAAAGTCCAGTTTGCCTCTTGAAAAAAAAAAAAGGCCTTTGGGACAATGACGTGGATGACTGGGAATCTCCATAAACAGAACAACGTACAGGTAAGCCCTCAACTTACGGCCATAATTTAGCCCACAATTTCTGTTGCTAAGTTGAGTTTTGCCCCTTTGTACCACCTTTCTTGCCACAGGTGCTGAAGCAAAAATGGGAGTGGTTAAGGTAGCAACACAGGACTGACTACCTGTAGGGTCATCTGCCATTCTAAAATCCCCCTCAACTCAGACCATTAAAAAGAAATGCTCTTTTAAGAGCTACTCCTGTAATTGGACTTAGGAGTGGAATCAACACATCAGAACTTGCAGAAGACATCACCAGATCAGTATTAAGTCCCAAAACTCATCATTTGTGCTGATGTTTTCCTAACATCCCTCCTCACAATAACCCCGCCTGCTTCCTCTCTGCTAATTTCCTAAGTTTAACTGCTCTCCCTCCTCCTTGTTAAACCCAACTCAGTTGAACTTGAGTTTGTTGCAAGGAGTGGAGGCATCTACACCAGTGGTGGGTTTCCATTTTTTTTTTTTTTACTACTGGTTCGCTTGTGCGCAGGTGATGCTTCTGGCGCATGCGGAGAAGCCTCTGGGTGGGTGGGCGGAGCCTCCCGCCACTAGTGGTTCGCCCGATCCGAGCCAAACTGGGAGCGACCCACCTCTGATCTATACCCTGCGCTTTCGCTACCTCGCTCTTTTAAGTAAAAGCTGCACTTCCCTCGAGGAGATGTACCTTCATCTTCGCTATCCTCCTCTTCGTCTTCGTCCTCGTCCAGTTGCTTCAGGATGACAGGGGCTGCAGTGGGCTTCTTTTGAGGTCCTTGGGCTCCCCTTTTCTTCACCGGCACAGCAGGTTCCTCCTCAGAGTCATCTGTAGCAGTTTACTTAGATTAGTTCTTAAGTCAATCAACCGATCAGCTTACATTTAATAAATTGACTCTCCTTTTGGAAAATTCATTCATTCATTCATTTATATTTATATGCCGCCCTTTTCCCCCGAAGGGGACTCAGGGCGGCTCACAATTCAAATCGGGGAAGGGGGGGTACAGACAAAAAATAAAAAACGAAACATAACAATACATAATTTAAAAACACACAACAGTCATACCATTCGAGATGGGGGCAATGATGGGAGTAAGGAAAAAACGGGGGGGCGGGGGGGGGCGCTACTGAGATCAGTCGTACAGCGGGGAAGATCCTTTCTACGTGCCCAAGTAGCCCGGGAGTGCCAAATGTAAGGAATATTGATACAGGTAGTCCTCGGCTTACAACCGCTCGTTTAGCGACCGTTCAAAGTTACAACAGCCCTGGAAAAAGGGACTTTGTTTATACTTATGACCGTGGTCATGCGATTTACACTCAACTGTTTCATATTTACGACAATTGCCATGTCCCTGGGGGGTTACGTGATCCCCTTTTGCGACCCTCCCACATGTAAAGCCAAGGGCAAAGCCGGATTCGCTCACTTAACAAATGTTTGACGTAGCAACGGAAATTCTGGCCTGGTGGTTGAAAGTCGAGGACTATCTGTATCATCATTTATTTATTTAATATGTGTATATGGATCTATTGACCACTCAACTGCAGGGGACTCTGGATAAAAAGAGCCAAGGTGGCGCAGTGGTTAAATGCAGCACTGCAGGCTACTGCTAGATCAGCAGGTCAGCGGTTCAAATCTCACCGGCTCAGGGTTGACTCAGCCTTCCATCCTTCCGAGGTGGGTAAAATGAGGACCCAGATTGTTGGGGGCAATATGCTGACTCTCTGTAAACCGCTTAGAGAGGCCTGATAGGCCTATGAAGCGGTATATAAGTCTACTGCTATTGCTATTACAGCAATATGCAACACTTACAATCTCCTTGTTTACCCCGTCCGATTTACCTTCCTCACTATCATCTTCCTCCTCGTCCTCGTCCTCCTCGTCATCATCCTCTTCCTCCTCACTTTCTTCCTTCTTTGCGTTCTTCCCGTTTTTGGCCCCTTTGGCAGGGACTGGTGTCTTCTTGGCAGGAGGAGGAGGAGCAGCTGCTTTCTTGGCAGGAGTGGCTACCGCCTTCTTCGCGGGAGTGGCTGCCTTCTTGTTGGGAGTAGCTGCTTTTGCTGGGGTCGCAGCTTTCTTGGGAGCCAGCATCTGCAGGGGAAACGCACGACTGTGATAGGCAGAGCTACCTAGCAGCCCCCAATGTTAAGGGGAATCGCTATTAAAACCCACTAAGGAAATAGCTTCAGTAGTTGTTTTTAAGTCAAAAAGCAGATCCCAGCAGGAAAAGGCTACTGTGCAGCCATAATCCCATTTGGGGAAGAGTCATCGCCCATATATAAACTGAATATTTTTATTTACAGGCAGTTCTTGAGTGACAACACCCCATTTTGCAACAGTGTGAACTTACAATGGTCACATAATGGGGGTTTATGGCTAGGAAAGCCCCCTATCACCCCCGCCACGTGACCACCACCGTTATCCATTGTGGAAGCATGTGGTCACATGACGATTTATGTTGGTTTGCTTTTTGCCAGCTATGGCACTTTTGCTGATTTCCAGCAAATAAATGGGCTGAGACCATCTGGGTACTTGAGAGACCGCCTGCTGCCAATTACCTCCCACAGACCCGTTAGATCGCACAGGGTCGGCCTCCTCCGGGTTCCGTCTACCAGCCAATGCCACCTGGCTATTACCCGGGGGAGGGCCTTCTCTGTGGCAGCTCCGGCCCTTTGGAACGAACTCCCCGCAGGGATTCGGACCCTCACCTCTCTCCAAGCCTTCCGAAAAGCCGTCAAAACCTGGCTTTGCCGGCAGGCCTGGGGGTGATGAGTTCCCTCCCCTCTCGACATGTATGGTTGTGCGACTGTTGCCTACTTTTATTATTTGTATTTTGTCTTTTATGTTCCCCTTTTTTCCCCCCTTTGAATTGTTTGCCGCCCTGAGACCTCCCGGAGAAGGGCGGCATACAAATAATAAAATTCTATTCTATTCTATCACAAAAAAAGTCGGAAAATTACTTCAGGCTATGTGGATGCCTGGACTTCCAACCCCACTTATGATCCCTGAGAACTACCTATGTGCTTTTATCAGATTCCATATGTTCCAAGTTACATGGGGAGGAGGCACAATGAAAACAGGAGCAGCTTTCCATTCCAACTGTGTTTCGAATATAACGTGAAATGGGTGATTTAAGGCAAAGATCGTTTGGGAGCTCAAAGTTGTGTTCAGAGCACTCTGTCTTATTATCGTCACATTAATGCCTCTTGAGCAGAAGATTGAATTGGGAGACACAGCGAGTCTCCCAAATGACTTCCATGGCTGAGGCTGAAACAGAACTCAGATCTCTGCTCCCAGTGCATCACCTTCACCACCACACCACACCACAATGGTTCTCACCTCTTCCTCGCTGCTCTCCTCTTCTTCTGATGACTCTTCTTCTTCACTGTCATCAATTTCCTTTGGGGGAAGGGTAGTCATTTTCTTTTGTTTGGGCTGATTTTTAACGTTCTGTGAAACAAAAAATACGCGGGGTCTTAATTTTTCTCACCATCTAGAATAGGCGGTTCCAGCCCACGGCCCACACGAAACCCTGGACAACTGCAAGCACACAAAATTGGGTAGAGTTTACATTTTTATATACATATAGTGTATATTTTATAGGTAGCACAAGGCAATTCTTGACTCAATGAGGCCCAAGCAAGCCAAAAGGTTGGACACACATGATCTAAAATATCTACAGTTAGCCAGATGTTACAGTCCTTACTGAGTAATTGGGACTGCAAACTCCCATCGCTAAGCAATGTGATAGTTAAGCGAAACGTGACTGGGCCCACTTACTGTCAATTCCAGCAGCAGCCATAAAGTGAATCACCCATGGCTGTTAAGTGTAATATGCAACCATGGTTTGTAACTTCCAGCCAGCATCACTGATTTTCACAAATCAAGGCAAATATGTTTATCCCAGGATAAGACTACCTGTAGATTTATTGCATATAATTAGTTGTAAGTATTTGGATTTGTTGATAAATGAGTCTTCCATCAGCATTTCACTGTGCAATGATTAGGTAGTTTTATTTGTTATACTATCTTGAAAGATATTTCATGATTTGAATTTGTTGGGCCGCCTCATCCTTAAAATCTAAACCACTGAAGTTATTTTCTTTTTCAATCATCTAAGTGCTTCATAGTATTAGTGAAAAATGGCTGGGTGTCTATTTGGCAGCATGTGTATCAATCAACCTGCTGAAATAAAGATCAGAAATCACTGGATTGTGAATTTTAGTTGAGAACAAAAACGATGCACTGCAGACGTGTGAAAAAGTTTAATCTCAAAATGGTTCCATGAGACACTCAGTTTTAAAGTACAAATCCCAAAATGCTCAAAATATTCAATGAAAATCAAGGAGAGAAGCAACTTAGAAGAAATTTCCTGACAGAACAATCAATCAGTATAACTGATCAATAAGTATCAATAAAAGTTGTGGGTGCTCCACCCCTAGAGGCTTTTAAGAAGCAGTTGACCACAATCATTTAGCTGAAGTGGTGTAGATCACCTGCTTGAACAGGGGGCTGGACTAGAAGACCTCCAAGGCCCCTTCAACAGCTCTGTTATTCTATCACCCTGACATGTGGCAGACCACATGCTTTACACACCACCTCAGAAAAAGGTCTTTAGGGATCAGGGATAGGGGGATCCTTTTCCGGGGCCTGCTTCAATTGCAGAATTCGAGGCAAGCCTACCATTCAGCCTCCCTCGAGGGTACTCCCCCCCCCTTTAAGTTGACTTAAGGTTAGGCCAGTGGTTCCCAGGTCCCACAAGGGGGGGGTGGATTTGATTTCTTAATGGGGGCAAACTGGAACCTTGTTTAAACCAAGCCAATGGCCTTTTAGGCTTCCTCCGCCTGAGTGTTCACTTTTTGAGCAAAGTAGGAATTGTATATCAGTGTGTGTGTGGGGGGGGGGGGAGATCAGAATTTTAGAGGTGCTTAGGTGGGGCATAGCCAAAAAAAAAAGTTGGGAACCACTGGGTTAGGGTGTGCATAAGCGCCCCCCCCCCACTGGAAGGCCCGTTTATGACACCAAGGAGGGGGGGGGAGAACTGGGCCCGGAGAAATCTCCCACTCGAGGCCTCGTGGGCAGCCATCCGGGCCTAAGGCCAGATCGGGAGGGCCCCCGAAGCCCCAAGTGGGGCGGGGAGATCCACATAGCCGGGCTAAAGCAACGCGGAGGCACCACGTGGGAACCCGCCACCCCGCTTCTGTCCACCCATCCACGAGGAAGCGCGGCTTTCCGCCCGCCCCCCCCCCTTCACGTGCTCTCGGGAAAAGGAGTCGCTGTCACGTGGTCGGGTGCGCGCGCGTGGGGGAAACCCGCGCGCCCGGGAACGGGAGGTCTCGTCTGTCTCTTCTTTTTTTTTTTCCTCTGCGCGCGCGCGCGCAGTAGGAGCGACGTCGGGCGGCGCGAGGCAGGCTGGGCGCCTAGAAACCGTTCGCGGCAAGCAGGCGCGCGCGCTCACTCTCTCTCTCTCTCTCTCTCTCAATGCCGGTCCGATGGGGGGGTGCCTAGAAACCGGCGAACGTTCGACCGCCGAGCGCGCGTGGGCGCTTCAAAGCGCGAGGGAAGGAATAGAAAAAAAAAGAGGGGGGGGCTTAAACCGTTTCTAATTATCCTCGTCCCCGCTTGGCTTTCTTTCACGGATTGAGCGCGGGGGAGGCCTAGAAACCGCCACGCGCGCGCGCGAAAGGCCGCGGGAGTTGCCCGCCCTCGTCAACCCCCCCTCCCGCCCCTTCAATAGCCTGGCTGTTTTAAGGCCGCCGCCGCCATCACCCTCTCAGGCTAGGCCGCGCGTCTCACCTTAGCGAGCTTCACCATAATGGCGGCGGAGTTGTCCGGATGTTCAGCTGCAGCGCGAAAAAAAACCACCTCACGCTCCCAGCGCCTGGCTCGAGTCTCCGCCTGAGCCGAAAAGAGGGAGGCTGAGGGAGCTCTTCGCTCTTTTCCCCGCCCCCGCTGGCCTGCTCTGGCCAATCCGGGATCCGCGCAGCCTCAGGCCCCGCCCCCTCGGTAGGATGGACGGCCCGCCGTTCGAGCTCTCGCGGACAGGGCACGGGGGGCCAATGAGCGCCGTCCCCGCCTCATCCTATCAGAAGCCGCGCCTCTTTCGGAGGCGGGCGGAAGAAACGTTAGCCAATGGAGAGCCCGAGTTGGCGAGGCGAGGCTCCCCGATTGGTGCGCTCTCCTTGGGCGGAAGCGGCGGGGTGGAGGAAGTGAGGCTGCACGTGGCGCTGGGTTCTGTGCCGTTCCATGCGCTGATCAGCATCGCCAAAACGTGGTTGGCTAAATTGGGGAGGAGATCGTGTGAAGGCAGCCGATGCCCAAAGACAACTCGCATGTCGAGTCCTCCATTATTTCTTGGCGTGAATTTCTCGTTTCAGTTTCTTTATGTCCCGAAATAAGTTTCTTCTGTGGCTGATGGATCTGGCGTGAATAACAGAATAAGTGGAAGGGACCTTATAGGTCATCTAGTCCAGTGTTTCTCAACCTTGGCCACTTGAAGATGTCTGGACTTCAACTCCCAGAATTCCCCAGCCAGCATAGAATTCTGGGAGCTGGAGTCCACAAATTTGCCAAGTTTGGAGACCTTTGCTCCAAGATCAAGAGAAGCCAAATCTCTCTTTAATTCAGCCGCTTCCTTCTTGGTCCCTTGGGCGTCTCTACATCTTTGCATACGAACTGAGATAGCCCAAGGCATAACATGCGCACATTTGCTGTGGCACCATAAATGCCAGAAAGGAAACAAGCAGAAATCCCCAAATGAGTGATTGTAAAAATACCAATCCTCTTTTCGGGCAAATTAGAAGTTTCCCCTTCCCCCACGCATATGTGCTTCTCGGAGAGGAAGTTACTATGCAGATTTTTTTTTTTAAAAAAAAAAAGCGATTTTAGGTTGAGGTGATATTTATTATGATCCTCATGCATCCTAAAGTCCCGGGGGAGAGGGGGAAATCAGGAGGTATCTGGGTAGAATATTTTCTGACTGACACATTTTTATTCAAAGGTAGAAGGTTTCCACTAGCTGGTGTGTGTGTGTGTGTGTGTGTGTGAGAGAGAGAGAGAGAGAGACAGAGACAGACAGAATCGGGGAGGCAGGGAGACAGATGACAGACAGACAGCGGTAGGGAGGGAGACAGTGAGAGGGGGGAGAGACAGACAAAGGGAGACAGAGACAGACAGAGGGAGGGGAGACAGGGAGGCAGACAGACAGAGAAAGAGACAGACAGACAGAGATAGACAGAGAGAGGGAGGGAGGGAGACAGAGACAGACAGAGGGAGAGAGGAAGAGAGACAGAGACAGACAGACAGAATCAGGAGAGGCAGGGAGAGACAGACAGAGAGAGAGAGAGGGAGGGAGACAGACAGACAGAGAGAGAGAAAGAGAGACAGACAGAGAGAGGGACGGAAGGAGACAGAGACAGACAGACAGAATCAGGGGAGACAGGGAGGCAGACAGACAGAGAAAGAGAGAGAGAGACAGACAGACAGATAGACAGAGGGAGGGAGGGAGGGAGACAGAGACAGGGAGAGAGGGAGAGAGACACAGACAGACAGACAGAATCAGGGAAGGCAGGGAGAGAGAGAAAGAGAGACGGGGGGGAGGGAGACAGAGAGACAGACAGAGAGAAAGAGAGACAGAGAGAGGGACGGAAGGAAACAGAGACAGACAGACAGAATCAGGGGAGACAGGGAGGCAGACAGACAGAGAAAGAGAGAGGCAGACAGACAGACAGAGAGAGAGAGGAAGAGAGACAGAGACAGACAGACAGAAATCAGGGGAGACAGGGAGGCAGACAGACAGAGAAAGAGAGATAGACAGAGGGAGCGAGGGAGGGAGACAGAGAGGTAGAGAGGAAGAGAGACAGAGACAGACAGACAGAATCAGGGGAGGCAGGGAGAGACAGACAGAGAAAGAGAGACAGACAGACAGAGAGAGGGGGGAGGGAGACAGAGAGACAGACAGACAAATTTCTCCTTAGTTCCAAGTTGCTTCTCTCCTGGATTAGTTTCCACCCATTGCTTCTTGTCCTGCCTTCTGGTGCTTTGGAAAATAGGCTGCCCTCCCCCTCTTCTCTCAAGCCCCTCAAGTCCTGGAAGAAGTTATCACATCCTCCTTAGTGACATTAAACATGATGTTAAATTGGTGGCTTCTGCGAGGATGGAGAATTGGTCGATTCCAGACTTAGAAAGGGACCTTGGATGGTTTCCTGAATGAACTTAAGGAATTTCCTGCATTTGTTGGCTACGGTGGATTTGTGGCTAAGGGAGATAACCCGGCCATGATATCCTTTTGGTTTGTCTGGTCTTATTTCACAGTTGTTATGTAGGGGTTAGCTGTGGCAAGAGCTACATGGACACTAAGACAGAATAGAAGAGCACTGGGAGGAAGGGACCTTGGAGGTCTTCTAGTCCAACCCCCTGCTCAAGCAGGAGATTCTGTAGCATTTCAGACCAGTGACTGTCCAGTCTCCGGTCAGTAGAGTAGAAGAGAAGCGAATAGAGAATAAAGAATAGAGAGTAGAGTAGAATACAGAATAGAATAAAATAGACTATAGAGGAGAGGAGAAGAGAATAGAGAGTAAAGAATAGAGAGTAGACTAGAATAGAGAATAGAATAAAATAGACTATAGAGGAGAGGAGAAGCGAATAGAGAATAAAGAATAGAGAGTAGAATAGAATAGAATAGAATAGAATAGAGAATACAATAAAATAGACTATAGAGGAGAGGAGAAGAGAATAGAGAAGAAAGAAGAAAGAGTAAATAGAGCAGAGTAGAATAGAGATTAGAGTAGAGTAGAATAGAATGGAGTGGAATAGAATAGAGAATAGGATAGAGTAGAGAGTAGAGAATAGAATAGAGATTAGAGTAGAGTAGAATGGAATGGAGTAGAAGAGAAGAGAAGCAAATAGAGAATAAAGAATAGAGAGTAGAGTAGAATAGAATAGAGAACAGAATAAAATAGATTATAGAGGAGAGGAGAATAGAGAATAGAGAATAAAGAAGAAAGAGTAAGTAGAACAGAGTAGAATAGAGATCAGAGTAGAGTAGAATAGAATGGAGTGGAATAGAATAGAGAATAGGATAGAGTAGAGAGTAGAGAATAGAATAGAGATTAGAGTAGAGTAGAATGGAATGGAGTAGAAGAGAAGAGAAGCAAATAGAGAATAAAGAATAGAGAGTAGAATAGAATAGAGAACAGAATAAAATAGATTATAGAGGAGAGGAGAATAGAGAATAGAGAATAAAGAAGAAAGAGTAAGTAGAGCAGAGTAGAATAGAGATTAGAGTAGAGTAGAATATAATGGAGTGGAATAGAATAGAGAATAGGATAGAGTAGAGAGTAGAGAATAGAATAGAGATTAGAGTAGAGTAGAATGGAATGGAGTAGAAGAGAAGAGAAGCAAATAGAGAATAAAGAATAGAGAGTAGAGTAGAATAGAATAGAGAACAGAATAAAATAGATTATAGAGGAGAGGAGAATAGAGAATAAAGAAGAAAGAGTAAGTAGAACAGAGTAGAATAGAGATTAGAGTAGAGTAGAATAGAATGGAGTGGAATAGAATAGAGAATAGGATAGAGTAGAGAGTAGAGAATAGAATAGAGATTAGAGTAGAGTAGAATGGAATGGAGTAGAAGAGAAGAGAAGCAAATAGAGAATAAAGAATAGAGAGTAGAGTAGAAAAGAATAGAAAATAGAATAAAATAGATTATAGAGGAGAGAAGAAGAGAATAAAGAAGAAAGAGTAAGTAGATTAGAGTAGAATGGAATGGAATGGAGTAGAGTGGAATAGAGAATAGAGTAGAGAATAGAATAGAATGGAGAATAGAATAGAGAATAGAATAGAGAATAGAATAGAGAATAGAATAGAGAATAGAATAGAGAATAGAATAGAGTAGAATTTAGAGTAGAGTAGAGAATAGAATAGAGATTAGAGTAGAGTAGAATGGAATAGAGTAGGGTAAGGTAGGGTGGGTGGGGTAGGGTATAATAGAATAGAATAGAATAGAATATTATCTGAAAGGGATCTTGGAGGTTTTCTAGTCCAACCCCCAGCTCGAGCAGGAGACCCTAGACAATTTCTGACTAGTTACCGTCCAGTCTCTTCTTGAAAACTTCCAGGGATGAAGCACCCACAACTTCTGGTGGCAAGTCGTTCCACTGGTTAATTGTCCTCCCTGTTAGAAAGTTTCCCCTCAAGCCCCGGTTGCTTCTCTCCTTGTTGAGTCCCCGTCCATTGTTTCCTGTCCTGCCTTCAGGTGCTTTGGAAAAATAATAAGAACAATAACGAGGCTCCAGCCTCTTCAAACCTCTCTTTTGCAATTTCTGGGAATCTGCCAGAGGTGTTTAGCCTGAGGCTTCCAGAGACTTCCGGAAGCTCTCATTACGTTGCAGAAGGAAAACAAAGTTTAAATACGGAGAGGAATCGCAGGTGTGTGTGTGTGTGTGTGTGTGTGCAATCAAATTGAATGGAGATGCAATTAAATCAAATTTAAGGCTTCTACTAAGCATTAAACCAGAAAACATAAGCAGTTCAATATGGCATTTGAGTCTACATATAATTGTGGCCGCAAGAATAACTTATGCACAATTTTGGAAATCCACTACCATACCGTCGGAAGATGCTATAATTAAAAAGATCTACGAATGTGCAGAAATGGACAGAATGACGGGTTGGCTGAGGGACAACGGAGAAACGGAACCTTATCTTAGCTGGAACTTATGGTATATGTGGGCGACAAGGAGAACAGCAGGGACTTAAAATGGGGAAAGTTAAAAGTGAACATGGGTATTGTAATAGATCCCTGAATTTTGTAATGAGAAGATGTGGCTTAGAGACCTAACAATGAGGAAGGAAAGAAAAAAAAAAGTTGGGCTGTGAATGACTGTCATCGCGGGGGTGGGTGGGTGGTGTTGTATGTTTAAAATTGTATTTGTATTTGTATGTTTTACTCTTTAAAAAATGTATAACTAATGAATGCCGATACAAAAGGCTGTATATTTACTTTATATTGTTATGTATGTGTTGTCTTTTCTTATGTTGTTGTGTTTTTCTTTCTGTTTTTAAAGGTAATAATGCTTAATAAAAACTATTTTTAAAAAAAAAAAAATATTTAAGGCTGCTAATTTTTACTTGTTCGTTTTGACCGGGATGGATTGAGCTTCAGCGAAGGCAAGGAGGATGGCACGTTAAAAAGTTTTTATGTTTCTTATTTTTACGAATTGGACACGACTCTTAGCAATAATAATAGCAATAACAGTAGACTTATATACCGCTTCATAGGCCTTTCAGCCCTCTCTAAGCGGTTTACAGAGTCAGCATATTTGCCCCCAACAACAATCCGGGTCCTCATTTCACCCACCTCGGAAGGATGGAAGGCTAAGTCAACCCTGAGCCGGTGAGATTTGAACCGCTGAACTGCTGATCTAGCAGTCAGCCTGCAGTGCTGCATTTAACCACTGCGCCACCTTGACTCTTGAAAGTTTGGTGGCCAATCTCTACTCCGGAGAGTCAAGGACAACTTGACTGCAGCTGTGAGGAGGCGACTGGGAGGCATTTCCAGTTTTGATTGGGCCGTGGGATGGACACGAGGGTTCCCGGGGAAGGGATTTGGACTTTCGTTTGGGTGGGGAAATCCTGGGCGCTTTCAGATTCGGGTTTTCCCAGATGTGCCAATGTGACATCTCTCATAAAATGGAACTTTGCCTTGGAGTTTTAACAGTTAGTTAGCAGTTAGCAGTTAGTCTTATATACCGCTTCATAGGGCTTTCAGCCCTCTCTAAGCGGTTTACAGAGTCAGAATATATTGCCCCCACAGTCTGGGTCCTCATTTCACCCACCTCGGAAGGATGGAAGGCTGAGTCAACCCTGAGCCAGTGAGATTAGAACCGCTGAACTGCAGATAACAGTCAGCTGAAGTGGCCTGCAGTACTGCACCCTAACCACTGCGCCACCTTGGCTCTTTGGTTGGGGGTGTTACTTGGAACCCTGACATTAACCCCAATCTCAAAAATTGGCCCAAAGTCACCCAGCTGACTCTCAGGTCTAAGGCAGAACTAGAACTCACGGTCTCCTAGTGATTGGCCCAAAGTCACCCAGGTGACTGTCAAGTAGACAGAACATAAAAAGAAGGAAAATAGTAAATAATAAATAGTAAATAGAAAGAAGGACTAGGGGAGACATGATAGTATCTTCCAATATCTCAGGGGTTGCCACAAAGAAGAGGGAGTCAAACTATTTAATTCTTTATTTTTTAAATTTTATTTTCTGTAAGCCGCCCGGAGTCCTTTGGGATTGGGCGGCCTATAAATTTATTAAATACTAATACTATTCTCCAAGGCACCTGAGGGTAGAAGAAGCAGCAATGGGTGGAAATTAATCAAGGAGAGAAGCAACTTAGAACTGAGGAGGAATTTCCTGACAGTTAGAACAATTAAACAATGGAACAGAAGTTGCCTCCAGAAGTTGTGAATGCCCCAACACTGGAAGTCTTTAAGAAGATGTTGGATAGCCATTTGTCTGAAATGGTATAAGGTTTCCTTCCTAGGCAGGGGGTTGGACTAGAAGACCTCCAAGGTCCCTTCCAACTCTGCTATTGTATTATTATAAGTCTAAGGCAGGACTAGAACTCACCATCTCCTAGTGATTGGCCCAAAGTCACCCAGCTGACTGACATGCCTAAGGTGGGACTAGAACTCACCCTCTCCCAGTGATTGGCCCAAAGTCACCCAGTTGACTGTCATGCCTAAGGTGGGACTAGAACTCACTGTCTCCTAGTGATTGGCCCAAAGTCACCTAGCTGACTGACATGCCTAAACGGGGACTAGAACTCACTGTCTCTTAGTGATTGGCCCAAAGTCACCCAGCTGACTGACATGCCTAAGGCGGGACTAGAACTCACCGTCTCCTAGTGATTGGCCCAAAGTCACCCAGCTGACTGACATGCCTAAGGCGGGACTAGAACTCACCGTCTCCTAGTGATTGGCCCAGTGTCACCCAGCTGACCGACATGCCTAAGGCGGGACTAGAACTCACCGTCTCCTAGTGATTGGCCCAAAGTCACCCAGCTGACCGACATGCCTAAGGCGGGACTAGAACTCACCGTCTCCTAGTGATTGGCCCAGTGTCACCCAGCTGACTGACATGCCTAAGGCGGGACTAGAACTCACCATCTTGCTAGTGCCTAACCTGGTGCTTTAATCACTGTATTCTCCTTTGCTATTCAATCTTTGCTAATCAATCAATTTAATTATAAATATTATATCCAATACAATTATACATTATTGTATAATTAATAGTGGTACATTAAGCCTATCCACACTACATTTCGTAAATATAAATGAGTGTAATAAAATATAATTAATTATATAATTTATTCAAATTACCTCACCTTTGCTAGTTAACAAGGCAAGCTGAGGAATTTTTAGAGTTGTGTTTGTAGAAAATGAAGTGAGGCTTGAAATGAAGAGGTTCCCCTCTCACATCTGTGCTAGTCGTTCCCGACTCTAGGGGGCGGTGCTCATCTCCGTTTCAAAGCCTAAGAGCCAGCGCTGTCCGAAGACGTCTCCGTGGTCATGTGGCCGGCATGACTCAACGCCGAAGGCGCATGGAACGCTGTTCCCTTCCCACCAAAGGTGGCTCCTATTTTTCTACTTGCATTTTTTACCTGCTTTCGAACTGCTAGGTTGGCAGAAGCTGGGACAAGTCATGGGAGCTCACTCCATTACGCGGCGCTAGGGATTCGAACCACTGAACTGCTGATCTTTCTGATTGACAAGCTCAGCGCCTTAGCCACTGAGCCACCACGTCCCTTAAGAAGAGGTCTTCGGTTGTAGTTTAAAAGAGAATGATGTGTTAATGTAGTATATACTTGCTGGGAATGAAGGGTGGCGTGTCTTTTGATATATTTTCTCTCTCTCTCTCTCTTTCTTTCTTTCTTTCTTTCTTTCTTTCTTTCTTTCTTTTCTTTTCTTTTCTTTTCTGCACTTTAAAAATACCTTTTCTCTTTTTCTCTGCATTTTCGCAGCTGTTGTTTTATTTTGTTCCAGAGAACCCTTAATCAAATGATTGCAAAAGGAGGCAGGGAGAGGGGCCCTTCTCTGTGGCTAGCACCTGCAATTTAACTCGGATAATATTCAGAAAGTCCTTGAGAATCTAATTGTTTTGCTCAGGCCAAGAGATAAGACCCGGGTGGAGTTTTGCCTGATTAAATGTCCTCCCAGAATGGAAGAGAGAATCTTTTCAGGGTTTTAATATTGCAAGCTGTCTAATGGAGCTGGGTAGCCCCTGGAGGAATGAGACCATAGTGGAAATAAAATAAAATCGTGGTATCTTCGATCAACTGGGCCAGAAGCCGAAAGAAGCAGACTTCTCGTTAAAATTACAGAGAGAGAGAGAGAGACAGAGACAGACAGACAGACAGACAGACAGACAGAGAGACAGAGACAGAGAGAGACAGACATAGAGAGACACACACACAGAGAGACACACACACACACAGAGAGAGAGAGAGAGAGAGAGAGAGAGAGAGAGAGAGAGAGAGAGAGAGAGAGAGAGAGAGAGAGAGAGAGAGAGAGAGATTGAGATTAGTTGCTTCCTTCCAGTGCCTGGAGGCTATTAGGGTCTGGATGGGAGCGAACAAGCTTGCTCTCAATCCCAACAAGACCGAGTGGCTATTGATGCTCCCTCCCAAAGATTGGCTACTTACTCCATCTCTCAGCCTGGGGGGTGAAACTATACGCCCCTCACACAGGGTTCGCAATTTGGGAGTCCTCCTGGATCCGCAGCTGACTTTAGAACACCATTTGTCGGCTGTGACCAGGGGGACCTTTGCCCAGGTTCGCCTGGTGCACCAATTGCGACCCTACCTGGACCGGGAGGACCTCCGAATAGTCACTCACGCTCTCGTGACCTCAAGACTGGACTACTGTAACGCGCTCTACATGGGGCAGCCCTTCAAGAGCATTCGGAGACTTCAGCTTGTCCAGAACGCAGCCGCACGAGCGATTGTGGGTGCACTTCGGTACACCCACGTTACACCTATCCTCCGCGAGCTGCACTGGCTGCCCATTGGTCTCCAGACACGCTTCAAGGTGCTAGTCGTTACTTTTAAAGCCCTACATGGTATTGGACCTGGGTACTTGAGATACCGCCTCCTGCCAGTCACCTCCCAAAGACCTATAAGATCCCACAGATTAGGCCTCCTCCGGATACCATCTGCCGACCAATGTCGGCTGGCGACTCCTCAGGGGAGGGCCTTCTCTGTGGCTGCTCCGGCCCTCTGGAACGAGCTCCCCGTGGAGATCCGGACCCTTACCACTCTTCCGGACTTCCGCAAAGCAGTTAAGACCTGGCTGTTCCGGCAGGCCTGGGGCTGTTGAATTATCCAGCCCCATTCGAGGTTACGGCTGTTGTAGAATTTTAAATTGTTGTTTTTATTTTATTTTTTGTATCCCTTCTCTTTTTATTGTTAGCCGCCCTGAGTCTCTCGGGAATAGGGCGGCATACAAACTCAGTAAAACGAAAACGAAATTTCCTTTCTTCCTTCCTCCCTCCCTCCTTCCCTCCATTTGTCTTTTCCCCTACTTCCTTCCTTGCTTCCTCCTTCCTTCCTTTCATTCTTCTCATTCCCATTTCCTTCCTTCCTCCTTACCTTCATCTTTTCCTCCCTCCCTCTTTCCCTCTCTCCATTTTTTCCTCCCTCCCTCCTTCTCTCTCTCCCTCCCTCTCTTCATTTGTCTTTTTCTCTCCTTCTTCTCTTTGCTTTTTCTTTCTTTCTTTCCTCCCTCCCCCCTCCCTCCTTTCATTTGCCTTTTCCCCTCCTTTCTTCCTCTCTCCCTGACTTTTATTTTCTATTTTTTCCCTCCCTCCCTTCATTTGTCTTCCCCTCCCTCCCTCCCTTCCTGTCTTTTCCTCCTTCCCAGTTTTTGCTAGATTTCCTGTTCTTTGTAGAACTTTTTTTTATTGAAAATTTAAAAAAAGCTTTTACAAATATTTACCTCCCCTCCCACACCCTCCCCACCCGAACCCAACCCCCCCCAACCTTCCCCCCTCCTCGACTTCCCAGAACAAATACAGGGTATAAATCTGTAACAAAGATGTTCTAAAATAAACTTAAAGAAAGTTAGTAATCATCTTTCATTTGAGCTTTAACTCCTCTTTTGTTAGGCTAACTCTAAACAGATTATATCATTCCTTGCTTCTTCAGTCATAAGCTATCTGGAGTTTCTTAGTACCATATTTATTTTGAATATAATCAATCCATCTTCTCCACTCCAGCTTATATTTCTCTTTTGAGTGGTCCTTGAGATATGCTGATATTTTAGCCATCTCTGATAAGCTTGTTACTTTTAACGTCCATTCTTGAACAGTAGGCAAATCTTCCTTCTTCCAGTATTGCGCCACCAACAGTCTTGCTGCCGTTGTTAGGTTCAAAATCAAATCAATCTCTATGACAGTACAATCAGTAGTTATACCTAACAGGAATAACTGAGGGGTAAACTTTATCCTCTTTTTAAGAACATTTTGCATTCTTTGTAAAACTTTTAATACACTAAATTATAGAGAGACAGAGAAAGAGAGGGGGAGAAAGTTTTGCATCCTTGAACTCCTACATAAATCAGTCTCTCTCTTCTCTCCCTCCCTCCCTCTCTCTCTCTCTCCTTCTTTGATCGATCTGTATAACGGTAGTCCTCGATCTACAACATTTTTTAGTGACTGTTCAAAGTTACCACAGCAATGAAAAAAAGTGACTTGGTCACTGGTCCTCACACTTTTGACTGTCACAGCAACCCCATGGTCACATGATCAATTAAAAAAAATAGCAATAGCAATAGCAATAGCAGTTAGACTTATATACCGCTTCATAGGGCTTTCAGCCCTCTCTAAGCGGTTTACAGAGTCAGCATATTGCCCCCAACAACAATCCGGGTCCTCATTTTACCCACCTCGGAAGGATGGAAGGCTGAGTCAACTCTGAGCCGGTGAGATTTGAACAGCCGAACTGCAGAACTGCAGTCACCTGAAGTAGCCTGCAGTGCTGCATTTAACCACTGCGCCACCTTGGCTCTGTTAAAAAATATATTTTTATTTTTTTTAAACAAAACAACACATACAAAACAAAGAAAGAGAAGAAAAAAGAACAACTTTCCTCCATTTCATCAAGCATGTCGTTTGGTTACAGGTTTTTGTGCATCAATTCTTAAATTTAGGATTAACATCCCTGGTTTTGCATTAAACATAACTGAATATTTCGCTGTCATTGAGCATTATGTGTTCAGATTACCATTAATATTCTTTCATTTGTAACAATCCTTATTTCCTTAAATTCATAATTACCTATCAAATAACAATGAGTCTTTAAAGTATTATAGTATCACTTATCTCTAAGGAGAAAAAGCGAAGATTAGAGCAAAGAATTCCCATTAATTTATAATATACATTCATATTTTCAATTGACCATAATGTCACCAATCATCCAGAATTCCAAGAATAGTTTCCCATTATTAATTATTAATCCATATAGTGGTTAAGTATTTCAATTCATGTATATATCAATTGTTCCTTACATCATCACTGATCCTTTTAATGTACAAAGATCTTTCTGATATAAAATGGGCACTACATACATTTATACCAAAGTATTCAAATCATCTCACTCTTATGCATTAAAATCATGATTGTCCTTTATATATCATGTAAGTAGTACTCTATATCATAACCAGAAAAGAAAAAAAAAAGAAATAAACTATTACAACATAAGTAAACAGTTTCATTCCCAGGTTTTTTTTATCTAACCATTGGTAAAAGAAGTCCCATACTTTATAATATTGCTCATCCTCTTGTTCTCTCATTTCAAATGTAAGCTTACTCATTTCGGCACATTCCATGATCAAAATTTTTGTATATAAACAAAGAGCAAACCCCTTTCCCTTCTAGCACTGATGATGTTACCAAGTTGGGTCATGAAACGTCTGCCAGAAAGCCAACCAGTTCAGGGGTGGATTCCGCCAGGCACTAATGCAGGTTGGCTCATGTGCGCGCTTGATGCGTGCCGCATGGGCATGCACAGAGTGCAATAAAAATTGTTCTGTGCAGGCGCAGAAGTGGAAAGGGAAATGACAGAGCCTGCAGCACCACCGGGAGAATGGGCTCGGGGGCGTGGCAGGCGTGGGCCGCTGCAGGTTCCAGCGACCCAGGCTGCCAAGCCGCTACTGGTTCAGTCGAACCGGCCTGAACTGGTAAGAACCCAACACTGAACCAGCTCCAAGAGCACCAAGCTCTGAAAAACTGAAAAAGTTTATTCTGATTTTTTGGTTCACTCACTGAGCAAACTCAACTGAGCCTTTAGGTGCGTGGCTTCCACTAGGGGGCAGCCCAAAGCCATTCTTAGCTTCTATTCCTTTTTTTATTTAATAAAAAAAACTGAGATTTGGAGGAAACTGAGGATGAAAAGCAGTTAAAATAATTGGGAGGGAGGGAGGGAGGGAGGGAGAGGGAGAGGGAGAGGGAGAGGGAGAGGGAGAGGGAGAGAGAGAGAGAGAGAGAGAGGGAGGGAGGGAGGGAGGGAGGGAGGGAGGGAGGGAGGGAGGGAGAGAGAGAGAGAGAGAGAGAGAGAGAGAGAGAGGCGTGTTTTAAACCAGGCAGCAAAAATTAATCGAATCAGCATAAAAGCTTTTTTTTTTAATGGCACAACAGGCAGGCTGAATCCTGTGGTGCAGAATAGGACAAACATTCTCACCTCTTTTAGGTATATTAATAGGGATGGAATCAAGATCACCTGAAGTCTTAATACCACTTTATAAGGCCTTGGTAAAGCCACACTTGGAATATTTGCATCCAGTTTTGGTCACCACGATGTAGAAAAGATGTGGGGAAGGGGACGACAGAGAAGGAGGTGGCTGGATGGAGTCACCGAAGCAGTCGGCGTGAGCTTCAATGGACTCCAGAGGATGGGAGAGGACGGGAAGGCCTGGAGGAACGTTGTCCATGGGGTTGCAATGGGTCGGACACGACTTCACAACTCATAACAACAACATGGACATTGTTTGTTAGGCAGTCACAAAAGGGGATCACGTGACTGCAACCGTCATAAATTGAGTCAATTATCAAGCACCTAAATGTAAATCATGTGGTTCTGGGGATGCTACAATGGGCGTAAGTGGGGAAAAAGTTAATAAGTCATTTCCCCCCCCCCCGGGATGTCGTAACTGCAAACAGTCACTAAATGAACTGTTGTAAGTCGCGGACTGCCTGTAACAGAATTTTCAAACAATGTTCAAGTTTACAACGTGAATTTTCTAAAATATCTGGAATAATTTTTTTTCTCGTGACATGCAGCATCTCTATTAATGGATAAAAAGTGTTTTAAATGACCTGGCATCGCTAAACAGCTGAAAACATCCAGAAGGCTACAGCGAGAAAATACAAGTCAATAAAAATCCATGATTGCCATATATATTTTGAGAGATTTGCATTAATTCCTTTAGAGATTTTAAACGAGAAGGCGAGCTAACGATAACATTTGGGTGGTGATGTTTTTCGCTTCCTCTGCAGTGAGCATGGGGAATTAGATTTTCCCTGCTTTTCAATTATACCTCTGTGGATAGATTTTAACTTCTGTTTTCCGTTGGAATTAAAATGAAATTGAAAATGTGCTACTGTGGGCAGTGACAGAGATTTATTCGCCAAAAACCTTTAAAATCCTGTTAATCCAGCAGTCGATTCAAGCTAAAGTACCGTATTTTTCAGAGTATAAGGCTCCAATGTATAAGACGCACCTAGATTTTGGGGAGGAAAACAAGGGAAAAATATCTTCCTCTGCCTCCCAGCAATTTGCCTCCTTGCAACAAACAATACAGACAATATACACTGTTTGTAGTGTTATATTTCAGACTATTCTTGTACAGACGCTGTTAAAATGTGCTTTCTGGAAGCATACGTTATTCTCTGCTATTTAAAAGTATGGGAAGTTATCATCCAGCCCTCTCCCAGAAAAATGAAATGTCCTAGGAAATATTGAAAAGGCAGAATATTTCTCTGGATGTGAAAAGGAAGAAACATGTTTTAAAAGACAGAATAGCTGCCTGCAGCTTCCTGCCCATCCCGCTTTGTCAATGAGCCATTAAAGGCTGAGCTAGTCCACTTTACATAACAAAGAGTTCTCCCCTTCAGGTCCAGAGTGATGGGATTGAGGCATGATAATATTGGCCCTTTACCCAACTCGCCACATGGCATCTGAGAACTCAACCGAACCTGGATTCAAAACTCAGCCAGAGAGTTGCCCCTGTATGGCCCTATGGGAGTCTGACAACCAATCAGAATACAAGCTCAAGATCAAAGGCCAGAAAGGGCATAAAAACAGGGACTTTCAGCATCTCAGCCCTTCCTTCTCTTCTTCTCCACCAACATTGAAGCATGTGATCCCCTTTTCTGTTTAGGAACTCAAGCCATGTGGTCCTGTCCACCATTAAAACCATCTTTCCAAGCAGCCTCCATGTCTCCATGTGTCTTTTTTCCCCACTTGGAGCCGAACCCAGAAGGACACTTCTTTCATCAAAAGAATAGGACTTTTTAAAAATAATAGCACTGGGCCTCTTCAGATCAAGCATTTTTTTTTTAAAAAAAAGCCTCTTCGTTTTGTTAAGTTGCCTAGAACAATAATAAATCAGTCTTTAAAAAGTAAGTCTAATAATTTGAACATTCTATAGGCATTTATAGTTGTTGACTTAACCTCCTTGCAGCAAACAGCCTGATTAGCACAAGAAAAAAACAATCTTCGCCATGGCTAGTTTCACTTTCACTTTCACTTTCACTTTCTCCAGATCATCAGCTGTGGAGGCTGCAAGGATTGCCATAGCTCAGTGTTTCTCAACCTTGGCAACTTGAAGATGTCTGGACTTCAACTCCCAAAATTCCCCAGCCAGGGGAATTCTGGGAGTTGAAGTCCAGACATCTTCAAGTAGCCAAGGTTGAGAAACACTGCTATAGGATCATTGAAGCCTCCCGAAGGTAAATTGCTGGGCATAGAGGCCAAAGAATGAGGGCTGGTGGGTGGGTGGGGCTACAATCGGTGTACAATCGTTCTTCATACTGTATGTTTTAGCCTCCAGGCCTTTGATCCTCTTAGTTGCTCTTCTCTACACTTACTCCACTCTCAGCATCTTTTTTTGAAAGAGGGGAAGGAACAATTTTGCGGATAATCATAATTTAGGATTTCCACCGCTATTCAGTACAGGTAGCCCTCAGCTTACAACTTTTCATTTCGTGGCCATTCAAAGTTATGCCGAGGCTGCAAAACCTACCTCGTCATGCCTAAGGCCAGACTACAACTCACCGTCTCCTGGTGATGGGCCCAAAGTCACCTAGTTGGCGTTCAAGGCTCAGGTGGGACTAGAGCTCACCGTGACCCGTCAAAAACGCGGTCCACTAAAGCGCGCCCGATCAAAGCGCGTACGTGACGTCATCAGCAGCGCGACAAATAAAATTAAAAATAAATTAAAATTAAATTAAAATAAAATTAAAGCAAGCCGATTCACATAAAGGTAAGGGTTAGGTTTAGGATTAGGGTTAGGTTTAGGGTTACATTAAGCGTTAGGGTTAGGGTTAGGTTAAGGGTTAGCGTTAGGTTTAGCGTTAGGTTAAGGGTTAGGTTAAGGGTTAGGTTAAGGGTTAGGCTTAGGGTTAGGTTTAGGGTTAGGCTTAGGGTTAGGTTTAGGGTTAGGTTTAGGGTTAGGTTTAGGGTTAGGTTAAGGGTTAGGGTTAGGTTTAAGGTTAGCTTTAGGATTAGGTTTAGGGTTAGGTTAAGGGTTAGGTTAAGGGTTAGGCTTAGGGTTAGGTTTAGGGTTAGGTTTGGGGGGGGTTAGGGTAAGGTTTTCACGTTAATTTTAACTTTACCGCTCACAGCGTGCCGTTTTCGTCACGCTGTGATGACGTCACGTATGCGCTTTCGTCGAGCGCGCTTTAGTCTACCGCGGATTTGTGGTGGAACCGAGCTCACGTCTCCCGCTTTTGAGCTCGGCGCCTTAACCAGTCTACACCGAACTGGCGCCAAACGTCAATTAAATTTTGAGGTCCTAGGGGCCAGTCTGATTATTTTTTTGACCCCCGCACCGAAGCCTCTGTGTATAAAGTCGCAACTTCTGCTCATTACAGCATTGCTTAATGCTAATTTTGCGTTTTGTCTGCTTTTGCAGTGAGCAAACTGACCTAAAACGGCTCCTTTGGTCTCTGAATGCATCAGCTACCGATGAAAATGTACTTTTTTTCACCTTAGCAGCTCCAAGGCGTCATTAGTGGCTTCCCTCTGCTTTCTGCACAACCTGAAACTTTTGCTAACTTTCTCTTCCCTGTAATTGCACCTGGCCCCGAAGCAGAGTTGGCGGCCAAACAAGAGCGCTGGTGAACTCTGGACCTCACCACCTCAAAGGGGCAGCCTTGGTGACACACGGGCGGCCGACGGGCCTTCGTTAAGACAGCCAGAACCTGGGTAAATTCACATCGAGGCACCAATTTAGCTCCATCTCAGCTCCAAACAGCGTAATAGAATAGAATAACAGAGTTGGAAAGGAACCTGTAGGTCATCTAGTCCAACCCCCTGCTCAAGCAGGAGACCCTATAGCCATGACGGCGAACCTATGACACGCATGGCAGAGGTGGCACGCAGAGCCCTCTCTGTGGGCATGCTCTCCATCGACAGCTGGTCTTCGCGGACGCTGGAGCGCCAGAAAACAGCCTGAAAACAAAGCAAAAAATGCCCCCAAACCAGGTTTTCGGGCCGTTTTCCGGCTGTTTTCCGGGCAACTTTCAGGCTGTTTTCCGGGCCATTTTCAGGCTGTTACAGCCTGAAAGTTGCCCAGAAAACAGCCAGAAAACATCCCGGAAAACAGCCTGAAAGTTGCCCAGAAAACAGCCGGAAAACGTCCCGGAAAACAGCCTGAAAACGGCCCGGAAAACAGCCGGATAACGTCCCGGAAAACAGCCTGAAAGTTTCCCTGGAAAACAGCCAGAAAACATCCCGGAAAATAGCCTGAAAATGGCCCGGAAAACAGCCTGAAAGTTGCCTGGAAAACAGCCAGAAAACGTCCCGGAAAACAGCCTGAAAACGGCCCGGAAAACAGCCTGAAAGTTTCCCTGGAAAACAGCCTGAAAGCATCCCGGAAAACAGCCTGAAAATGGCCCAGAAAACAGTCTGAAAGTTGCCCGGAAAACAGCCAGAAAACGTCCCGGAAAACAGCCTGAAAGTTTCCCTGGAAAACAGCCAGAAAACATCCCGGAAAACAGCCAGAAAACGTCCCGGAAAACAGCCAGAAAACGTCCCGGAAAACAGCCTGAAAGTTTCCCTGGAAAACATCCTGAAAACATCCCGGAAAACAGAGATCTTGAAAATTGGCACTTTTATCTGTAGCTTTCTGTTAAGTTCTGGACGAAGAATGGAGGTGAGGCCAGAGTGATTTCTAACAGCTCTTTTCTCAACTCGCAAAGTATCCCTGGTCTCGAGTTGCCAGAGGAAAGGGGGGGATGGGAAACCATGAAGCGGCATGGCAGCCAAAGACAGATGCACATACCAGACTTATCTCTCTCAAGGCTGTATCCCAGGGTTACTTACAGCAGCCGGAGGGGAGTGATCTCTAAAACCTGTGAAATTGCCCCGTTGGCTAATGTGATTGATGATACACCCTGGGGAGAAGGGGAAAACAGAGTCATGATTGGGGCGGTAAATGACGTGGAGTCAGAGCTGGCTTCACTTGGGAATGTGCCGACATGAAGCTCCTAATAAACGACTGGATTTCTTTTGAAGCTTGGCTCGAGGCTCATGTTTTAATTTGCTGCCTGTGAGGCAACTGAACTCCATGGCTGGCCCAGCTCCTTTTATAGGAAACTGTTCAGCCAAACAACCAATCAGGAGAGAGCATTTTCCCGCTCCAACTGAGGACCAGAATGAGAACTTCAACTGACAACCGTACACTCTGTACACTACGTAACACTTCCGAAGACACCGAGTCCTTCCCTTCAAATTACCGTATTTTTCGGAGTATCAGACGCACCGGAGTATAAGACGCACCAAGGTTTTCAAGAGGCAAATTTAAAAAAAAAATTTGCACTCTGCAAACCTCCCAAAAACGGCCTGTTTTTCGTGAAAACGGGCCCATTCCACCCCCCCAAAAAAGGGCATGAATAGCCCTTAGGAAACTTGTAGAGTGTTCCTGAGGTGGGGGGAGGCCCCAAAAATGAGCAAAAAATGGCCCGTTTGTCGCGAAAATGGGCCATTTTTTTGTCCCAAAAAAGAGCATTAGGAAGCTTATAGAGTGCTGCTGGGGGGGGGGGGGATTGAACAAAAAATGGCCCATTTTTTGCTCATTTCTGCCCTCCCCAGCCCCCAGGAGCACTCTGAAAGCCTCCTGTTGAAAGAAATGTCCTTCTGGGTTCAGCTCCAAGTGGGGAAGAAGACACTGGAGACATGGAGGCTGCTTGGAAAGATGGTTTATTGTTGGACATGGCTTGAGTCCTGAACAGAAAAGGTGACCACATGTTTCAATGTTGGTGGAGAAGAAGAGAGAAGGGCTGAGGAAGGGGCTTGCTAGGCTTTTTATACCCTGTTTAGTCCCACCTCTCTGTTTCCTGTTCCTGTGTAAGAAATGTATTCTGATTGGTTGTCAGACTCCCATGGTGCCATGCAGGGGGCTACTCTCTAGGCTGTGATGAGTTCTCAGATGCTTTGTGGTCAGTTGAGTAAAGTTCCAACCCCCTGGGGCTGGAGTGGAGAAGTCTTTATTATGTAAAGTGGGCTAGCCTGGCCTTCTCAATGGCCTATTGACAAAGTGGGGATGGGCAGGAAGCTACAGGCAACTATTCTGTCTTTTAAAGCATGTTTCTTTCTTTTTACATCCAGAGAAATATTCTGCCTTTTTCAATATTTCCTAGGATATTTCATTTTTCTTGGAGAGGGCTGGATGATAACTTCCCACACTCCTAAAGGCTATGCACAGCCATTTTGTTGAAGAGAGTGAGGTTTCTGGAGGCAAAAAATGCTATATTCAGCGTATAAGACACACCCAGATTAACCAGCCTCTTTTTTGAGGGAAAAAGGTGCGTCTTATACTCCGAAAAATACGGTATGCACCTTCCAGTCCATGACGCAGTCTCCGTTTTTCCCGGTCAATTTCACGCTCCCGTTCTCAGCTCCGAAAAGGATTGCAATAGTTTGAGGGCCCGGGATAAAGAGAGCAGCAGAGAAAAACCTTTCTGAGCAGAAAGCGGCTTATCCTAATTGAAAGCCGGAAAGGAAAAGCGAGGAAGTGCGACCGGAGGGGGCGCACATCCCTCGGCTTTTGTGAAAACACCTTGGGTTTTTTTTTTTTTTTTTTGGCCTTCTTAAATGTGTTTAATCCCGCAGCCTCGCTTAAGGAAGTCGTGCTGGGCAGGCTCTGAAATTGGCTTGACGGAATCTCAGCCAAGGATAGTCCCCCTTAATAATTGCCGTCCAATTTGGATTGAAGTGTGTGTGTGTGTGTTGTGTGTGAGGAAATAATCCCACGGGGATCTCGATCTGGATCTAAGAGGGGGACAGTTTGGAGGACGGAGAGCCAAGGCAGAAAACCTGGCTAGCGCAGCAGAATGCAGTGTGTTGAATGCAGTGCAGAGCTGTACATTGGCTATCTATCTTTCTCCAGTTTACAACACAGTCCTTTCGGTAGTTCCCAGAAAGCTCCACACCCATTTGCAACACTCAGGTGACCCTGAGGACACAGATCAGGGGTGGGTTTCAACCGGTTCGCGGCGGTCCCCGCTGCGATTCTCAGTTGCTCATCAGAAGTAATTGTGCGGCAGAGATGCATCTCCTGCCAACAGCTGGCCTGGCGTGCATAAAAACAAGATAACTTTTCTCATTAGCGCCGCTGCTCTTGGTGAGTTAGGAGACATTCTCACCTGCATCTCCATTTTTCTTTCTGAATTGACTTCTTGGTTGGGTCAGGGTTCCAAAGAGCATCCAAAATTAAATCAGAGTCCGAGGCAAAGGATTCCTCAAAGTTCCAATTGATGAAGAGAGACATGTTGGCACAGCTGGGAAAACCCAAATCTGAAAGCTTCCCGGTTTTCCTCACCCAGTTGAAAGTTCAAAATCTTGCCCCCATACCCACAAGTCCATCTCATGGTCCAATCTCCCACTGCCACGCTGGCATTTCCACCCATCCAGTTCCGGCCAGGTGCAGAGACAAAGGATGACCTTGGTTTTCTAGAAAGAATGTTGTTATGGCTACATCACATCTAACTCCGTACAATCCCCTCCTCCCATTTTCCCACCATAGAAAATGCATAGCAGAATAATAGAAAGTATGGCAGGCCTAATATCCAAAATATGGCTGCAGGGCTGACAGCTTGGCTTTCACACCTCCTGAGGTGGAAAGACGGCCCTGCCGAGAGTGGAAATCCACAATATGTGTTGTGTAACTCCCGGGATTGATGAAACAGGGGTGGTGGTATGGGGGGAAGCTTGTCAGAAGAATTGATCTCATTCAAACGGGATGACCGTTTTTAGACTTAGAACTTAGAACAACTTTATTGTCACTTTGAATGTACACGCATCGGCATAGGTGAAAATGAAATTTTGTTGCATAATTGCTCTCAAAGGATCACCACCTCCAATACACAGTACAACAACAACAACAACAACAACAACAACATCATCATCATCATCATCATCATCATCATCATCATCATCTCCTTTTAATGACCCCATCATGCCTTGCATCGGGGTGGAGTCTGGGCAAATGAATGGAGCTGTGGGTTTCCTGGCCAGATGCCCTTCCTGTTGCCAATGCGGAGTTTTGTTCGGCAGATGCATTCTCATCGTGCCCAGAGAGAGAAATATTTGCCTCTACCTGGGATCGAACTCACAACCTCCTGATTGTGGGGCAAGGGCTTCACCTCTAAGCCACCACACCACTCCTTCAATACATAAATACAAATAGAGGAGAGGAGAGGAGAACTTTGAGCCAAGGTGGCGCAGTGGTTAAATGCAGCACTGCAGGCTACTGCTAGATCAGCAGGTCAGCGGTTCAAATCTCACCGGCTCAGGGTTGACTCAGCCTTCCATCCTTCCGAGGTGAGTAAAATGAGGACCCAGATTGTTGGGGGCAATATGCTGACTCTCTGTAAACCGCTTAGAGAGGCCTGAAAGGCCTATGAAGCGGTATATAAGTCTACTGCTATTGCTATTGCTATTGCTTTGATTGTCATTTTGTTTTTGCCCGCGCACTGGCCCACATTAAAAGTGGAATTCTTTTGGTTGAAATTCTTACAATTGTTCTGTCTGAATTGTTGTAAGTCAGGGAGTAACTGTACATTAAAGCTAATGCTGGCTGGGGAAGTTTGGGGGTTAAAGTCCACATCTCTAACAAGCCATACTGACTCCGAAAATGGCACCGTTGCGTGAAACCATCACTCCACCAGCGTTCTGGCCCACCTGCCATAGATTGCAATTTTCTGATAAGTCTGCAAATCCTCATTGGGGCCGGAAATCTGTCAGCTGCTCCACTTATCTGCTTGGGTTTATTCAGTCCTGAAATTGAAGCTCATAAGGAATTATATTTTATTTTTCAGGGTGCGAATAACGTCAGAAACATCAGCACCTGACTGGGTTTCATGGAGCCATCAATGTTTTAGTTGTACGGGCAGAGTTCGGTTCACCCCATGTGTGGGTCTATGACAATTCGCCATGGCCAATTGGCTGTGGCCAATTTGCTGCGGATGAGTTGCTGCAGACAATTCACCATTGCCGACTCCCCACGGCCAACTCACCATGGACAACATGATGGCCAACTCATCATGGCCAACTCGTCATGGCCAACTCGCCATGGCCAACTCACCATAGCCAACTCACCATGGCCAATGTCATGGCCAACTCTCCATAGCCAATTCGCCATGGCCAACTTGCCATGGCCAACTCGCCATGGCCAATTCACCATGGCCAATGTCATGGCCAACTCACCAAGGCCAACTCACCATGGCCAACTCGCCGTGGCTAACATCATGGCCAACTCGCCATGGCCAACTCATCATAGCCAACTCACCATGGCCAATGTCATGGCCAACTCGTCATGGCCAATGTTATGGCCAATTCGTCATGGCCAACTTGCCATGGCCAATTCACCATGGCCAATGTCATGGCCAACTCATCAAGGCTAACTCACCATGGCCAACTCGCCATGGCCAACGTCATGGCCAACTCACCATGGCCAACTCGCCGTGGCCAATGTCATGGCCAACTTGTCATGGCCAACTCACCATGGTTAACTCGCCATGGCCAACTCACTGTGGCCAACTTGCTACCGCCAACTCCCTAGGGAGGGTCCCTGCTGAGATGTATGTCCCATCCAAATTCCTTCCGAGGGCTCAGCGGCCCCTTATCAGTCCATTCCCTTGACTGCATCTCTTCCTCCCTCTCTCAAGGTCCTTCCCAGATACCACAACATAGACATTCAGACACATTCCCACATGCACTACACTGTCTTTCATTGTACAGGGCTTTTTAAAAAAAACAACAACAACAATGGCTCGTAGCCATGCTGATCTTTGTATTTCATCAGTGCCCTATTTGAGCGCCATGAAGAAAGAACTGGGTGACTTTGGGTCGATCACCAGGAGACGGTGAGTTCTAGTCCCACTTTAGGCATGAGAACCGGCTGGGCGACTTTGGACTAATCACCAAGATTGTATTAACAACATACACCCTATCCTTTCAGGTGCTTTAACCTGAAAGAGAACAATATTTTTTCCCTCGCCCGTTTTAAAACAGTAAGCTTTTCTTTAGGAAAAAAAAATCAAATTAAAACATTCTGATACATCCTTTTTTTAAAAAAAACACTCCCTCTTACCAGACAGACTTTAAAATTCATACTTCTCCAGAAGAGGTAAAAATGGAAATGTTTGCACACAGCTTTTTTCGTGCACAGCATTCCACTCCCCTGTTCTTAGTTATTGCCTTCTTTTGCCTTGTTCTTTTTAATAATCTCCTGGGACATAATTAATAAGAGCAGGAAAAAAAATATTCCCTGGCATAAACTGGAGAAAGCAAAGAAAATAAAGGGACGGGGAGAATAAAGAACTCCCGTGGAAAAGTGAATTGATGGGTTGTTACCTCTGCAGTGGGAGCACAAACGACAATTAAAATGGCCCCCAAAGGACCAGGTTCCCCCCCTTTTTTTATCAGAGCCCTGAAATCTGTGATTAAATATTGATTTGTAAAGTTCCAGCAGTTTCCCCGAGCCACCGAAATGTTAAAGAGAGTGAGACTCCAGACAAAGTTTGCAAAGAAATATCAGCTTTTTATTTATGGCCGCAGCAAAAGCTGGGTAACAAAACTATATCCAAGGCATGTAAGGAATAGCCGCCCCCTGCAAGAGGGGCTCAGAGCATTATATACCTTTTAGGCAGATAGAAACAAAGTTTATCCAATCAGAGAAAAAAGATTCGT
Source organism: Thamnophis sirtalis (assembly GCF_051295495.1). Lineage (NCBI taxonomy): Eukaryota > Metazoa > Chordata > Lepidosauria > Squamata > Natricidae > Thamnophis > Thamnophis sirtalis. Next base: position 3,300,661 of record NW_028261391.1, read on the forward strand.
TGCCAACGTGGTCTTTAAAACGTTCTTTTGTTTTCTATCTTATCTGTGGAGTATCCCTATATAGCTTTGTGTTAGGGGGTGGCTGCCCCCCCCTTTGCCAAGTTGTTTTTCGGCAGAATGCTTTAAGGAGTTATGAGCCAGGAAAACTCCCTAGTTTGGTTCCCCTTTATCCATGGGACCTGATATTCCCGTGTAACAATTTCTTCTATGTTTTCAAGAAAGTGCCTAGTTTTGAAGCCAAGAATGGAAGCGGGGCGCAGCGGTGAGATTAACATCTGCGGTCCAATATTAAGGTTACAATTTGCTAGGCTAGAAAACAACCGATTACTGACAGTATTTATTGCAATAATATAAGCAGACGCCAATCTCAAAGCTTCATTCTTAATAAATGCTTTTTTTTTTTAATTTTTATTTTATACACATAAACACGTCAACAGAAACAAACACATAACTTAAAAACAACATGGGAACAATAAGTTCCATCGTATATCATACCGCAGTTCCGAATCGGTTTCTTTTATTTATTTCTTAATAAATAAATGCTTTCTGGCAGGATATCATATCAGAAGCAAACAGCAAATGTTGGTTTAACCGGTAACAATTATATAGGAACAAAAGCAATTCATAATAAAAGCAAATAGCCAAGATGGATTCATATTGATTCACCTTCAGGTTCCTATTATTTACGGAAGAGATTGTGAGCTCTGGCGGTGGAAACAAACGCGGCCAATAATGTACGAAGGTGTTTCAAAAGTGATTTATCACAACGGCAAGCAGGCTAGTAGCCAAGCAGACTTTTCTGGCCCTTGTTAGGCTCCGAGCGGCAGGGATATTAATGTTCCTGGTTGGGATCAAACCCTTTGCAAACATTCACGCTGTGCCTACAGATGTCAGCCTGGGCGTTGCCGTGTTTTGCTCCCTGGTTGTCAGGAGGGTCGCAAAAGGGGATCGAATGACCCTGGGACACCGGGAAACCGTCATAAATAAGAGCCAAGCACGTGCATTTTCATCACGTGATCATGAGATGCTGCATTGGTCATAAGTGTGAAAACCCACCATAAGTCACTTTTTTTCAGTGCCGTTGTAATTTTGAATGGCCACTAAACAAACTGTTGTAAGTCAAAGACTGCCTGTAATTTATAATAATATTAGCTGATAACCTGGCATTGCCCGTTTATTTATTTATAGGGGGGGAAATGTCCGGACCAAATGTAATTTCTAAGGTTGGATTTTCCCTCTAACCAGAGGGAGCCCCCTTGTGGAGTACTGTTATCATGGCAACTGTTATCATGGCAACTCCACCGCGCTGTACTGTAGAAGCCATTTGATGGCAGTACGGTAGAAGCTATTTGAAGGCACAACAGGCTGTATCTTAACAGAACCCACACCCCGAGGGGCTTTAGGGGTGTCTTACCCCCACAGAGAGTAAGTCATCTGTATACCAAGTTTGGTTGAAATTGCTCAAGGCGTTCCAGAGTTATGCTGGAGCACGCACACACACGCACACGCACACACACACACACACACACACACACAGAACCATTTATATATAGATCAGAGGTGGGAGCCAAGGTGGCGCAGTGGTTAGGGTGCAGTACTGCAGGCCACTTCAGCTGACTGTTATCTGCAGTTCAGCGGTTCAAATCTCACCGGCTCAGGGTTGACTCAGCCTTCCATCCTTCCGAGGTGGGTGAAATGAGGACCCAGACTGTGGGGGCGATATACTGACTCTGTAAACCGCTTAGAGAGGGCTGAAAGCCCTATGAAGATGTATATAAGTCTAACTGCTATTGCTATTGCTATTCCTACCAGTTTGCACCTATTCGGTAGAACCGGTTCATCAAATCTGAACTGGTTAGAAGAGGTTCCACCAGTGGACCCGGAAAGCAGGCCACACCTACAGAAGAGGTTCCAAAAATTTTTGAAACCCACCACTGACACACACACACACACAAACACACACACACACACACACAGACTGACACAGAGAGGGAGAGAAAGAGAAAGAAAGGAAGAAAGAAAGAAAGAAAGAAAGAAAGAAAGAAAAAAGAAAGAAAAAGGGTGAGAGAGATGAAAGAAAAAAAGAAAAAAGCGACAGAGAGACAAAAGGAAGGAAAGAGAGAGAGAGAGAGAGAGAGAGAGAGAGAGAGAGAGAGAAGGAAAACACATGGCTGGCAAGCCACTCCCATCTGGTCACACGGGCAGCAAGCCACTCCCACAAGGGAGGCCACACCCACAGAGTGGGTTCCCAAAAATTTTGAAACCCACCACTGATATAGATATATATACATTCATACATTCTCCACAAACACAATATCAAGACAGCCTTCAACACTGACCAAAAAATACCCCACATCTTAAGAAACCCCAAAGACAAAATCCAGCTAGAAAACCAAGGAGTCTACGAAACACCATGCAAAATCTTCCCTGCCACATACATAGGACAAACGAACAGGAGAATAAATGCACGCATCGCAGAACACAAGAACGCAGTCAGAAATAAAGAAAAAAACTTCCTCCCTTTTCCGGCATCTTAAAGCCACAGGACATGAAGTTGATTTTGAAGGAACCAAATTAATCTCCAAAACAGAACACTTCAACACGAGAATAATTATGGAAGCCATCGAAATAGAGAAACACCCCCACAACATGAATAAACGTGACAATACCTTCCACCTACCAGATATCTGGAAACCAGCCCTAGTCAACAAAGGAGCCCCACCCACCACCCAGGCTGTTACAACACGAAACAACAACGGATGCACAGCCAGCACCAATCTACCAATCATGATACAACCACACAACCAATCATTCCACCTACTGAAACAAAGCCAGCGCTCCACCCCCCCACCACCAAGATTTATAGAAAGACGGCAGCTCTGACCACGTTTTAAGCCCAAAACCCAGCCTGAAGACGGCGAGTGAGACCTCACCGAAACGTTGCCAAGACAATCTCAATCTTACATGGGAAAAGACCCGAATACAACAAGACCAGCGTATATACATAGATAAATACAATACTATAAATACTATAAAATCAACCTAGCCAAAAAGAGGGGTGGGCGAGGGAATACGATGCGAGGGGAGATGGTGGGATCTGTTGTTAATAAGTCAATCACCCCGTGTCATTGTCTAATGTATTTCGATTCAGAATAGAGCTGGAAGGGACCTTGGAGGTCCTCTAGTCCAACCCCCTGCTTAGGCAGGAAACCCTACACCACTTCAGACAAATGGATATCCAATCTCTTTCTTAAAAGCTTCCAGTTGTAGGAAGTTAAAACCCACCCCTCTGCTAGAAAACTGAAATATCCTGGGAAATATTAAGAAGGCAGAATATGATATTTCCCTGGATATGAAAAGGGAGAAACATGTTTTTTAAAGACAAAGTAGCTCCCTGCAGCTTCCGCCCCCCCACCCCCCGCCCCCCGCCCCCCCCGCCCCCCCCGCCCCCCCCACCCCCCTTGTCAAGGAGCCATTAAAGCCTGAGCGTGTCTACTTTACATAATAAAGGTGGGATTAGCCTTCTACAGAAACCCACCGCATGGCATCTGGGAACTCAACCAAACTTGGGACTCAAAACACAGCCTAGAGAATTGCCCCTGCATGGCCCCATGGGTGTCTGACAACCAATCAGAATACATTTCTTCCACAGGAACAGGAAACAGAGAGGTGGGGCCGAACAGAGTATTAAAAACCCCACCAAGCCCCTTCTTTTCTCTTTTTTCTTCTTCACCCAACATCTGGAAGCAGGGGATCCCCCCTTTTCTGTTCAGGAGCTCAAGCCGTGTGGTCCTGCCCACCATTAAACCATATTTCCAAGCATCCTCCGTGTTTCCAGGGTCTTTTCCCCCCCGCTTGGAACTAAACCCAGAAGGACGTTTCTTCCAACACAGTGTAGGAAGTTATCACCCCAGCCCTCTCCCAGAAAAATGAAATATCCTAGGAAATATTGAAAAGGCAGAATATTTCTCTGGATGTGAAAAGAAAGAAACATGTTTTAAAAGACAGAATACAGACAGCCTGTATCTTCCTGCCCCATCCCCACTTTGTTAATGGGCCATTAAGAAGACCAAGCTAGTCCACTTTACATAATAAAGACTTCTCCACTTCAGCTACAGGAAAGCATGATAATATTGGCCCCAACTGACCACATGGCATCTGAGAACTCAACCAAACCTGGATCCAAAATGCAGCCTAGAGAGTTTCCCCTGCATGGCCCCATGGGAGTCTGACAACCAATCAGAACACATTGCTTACACAGGAACAGGAAACAGAGAGGTGGGGCTGAACAGGTTATAAAAAGCCTAGCAAGCCCCTCTCTCGGCCCTTCTCTTCTTCTCCACCTACATTGAAGCATGTGATCACCTTTTCTGTTCAGGACTCAAGCCATGTGGCCCTGTCCAACAATAAACCATCTTTCCAAGCAGCCTCCATGTCTCCAGTGTCTTTTTTCCCCACTTGGAGCTGAACCCAGAAGGACATTTCTTTCATCAAGAGGGTTGGAGCATTTACAACTAGTTTCCTATTTTTTCATTTAGTTTTTTCTACTTTTTCGTTACACTAGACATACCCAGTTCCAGCAACCGTTCTTTCTATGTTTTGGCCTCCAGTCCCCTAATCATCTTTGTTTTACACCCGAGTTGGTGTAAACCCTGACTGAGAGCAAGTTTTTTGGGAAAGGAAGATAGAGGCTGATTCCCTCCATGGAGGTTTTTTTAACCGTCAGAAATATCCACACTGGGCCGAGAAATTATTTACAAAAGACTTTTGGGGATGGATGGAGCAGCTGCTGGAGAATTGTGTCGGGAGAATTGGGCTGCCAGTAACATATATGGTGCATTTGGAATTATTTCTCTCTTGCATATTTTACTGGGGCACGGCGCCCTGAGCTGGCTCGGTCTCCATGCGCAGCGTGCCCTGTTTAATAATTGCAAAGATTTGGTCATTCAAAGCAACATGTGGCAATTAGCTGATTTGCAGGGTTTCTGTTCCTGGCAGCATGATAGTTGCGCTACCTGTGGGCCCTATCCACGTATTATGAAATGCAGAGGGATAGAAACATGTTGCTGTTTTTCCTTTGGGCTGGGATGAATTTCGGTTCGTTTGTACGTGTTATATTTCGGGCACTCCTTGTTGAAGGAGTATATGAACCAACATGAGTCAATATTGGCGATTTGCTTTTGTTATGAATTGCTAATGTTACTGTATAATTGTTACTGATTAAACCAACATTTGCTGTTGGCTTCTGATATGATATCCTGCTAGAAATCATGTATTAAGAATGAAGCTTTGTTATTGGTTTCTGCTGATATTATTGCATACACTGTCAGAAATTGGTGGTTTTCTACCTTAATACTGGATGGCGTTACTGCAAATGTTATCTCAGTGCTGCGTCTCGCTTCCATTCTTGGCTTCAAAGCTAGGCACATTCTTTTTTTTTTTCCCGGATAGAAAATTTGCTTATTTTCCATTTTCATAGCATATAATCACATGTATACTATTACATAGTCAATATCATGTTGTATTATTAAGTAATTACATCAATTCATCTTACCATCAACTACCAAAGGAAAAAAAAACAGTTATTGGCTCTTCTGCTCTCCATACATCATATTTATACCTTATATGACACTTTCTTCCCCCTCTCTCCTCCCCCTTTCTACATCCTGTCTTCCCTCCATCATTTTCTACTCTACTTCCCCTTCCTTTCTCTCCTTCTCCTCTCTCCCCTTACCACTCCTCCTTGTACACCTCATCTTCCCCCTTCACCCTCTCTCCTGTCCCTCTCTTCCTATCTTTCTTCTCTCCTCTGCTTCCCACTCTTCCACTCATTGGTGTATTTCCGCTTCTGAGCAAACTCCCTTTTGTGTTGATGGTATTTATAATTCCATTTCAATATACATAAAAAAGAAAAAATAGCAGTATACATGTACAATCATAATACCTTAAAGTCCAACACCCCTCCTCCAACTTAGTAAACTCTGCTCCCTCCCACCCTCCACCCCTAACTCTCCCCAACCTTCCTCCCCACCTGACTTCCCAGAACCAATACAAGGTATAAAGGCACATTCTTGAAAACATAGAATAAATTGTTACACAGGAATATCAGGCCCCATGGATAAAGGAACCAAACTAGGGAGTTTTCCTGGCTCATAAGTCTGTTTCCAGTGTTTTCCCCCCCACTTGGAGCTGAACCCAGAAGGATATTTCTTCCAACACTACCATACAACCTCTCTCAACCTCTGGATTTTCTCTTCACAGAGTGAAAAATACCCCAAGGCATGACCATTTATCTCAACAGCTTCTTGCTGCATAGGATAAAACCAATCCATCTTCGAATGTCCCAACGAGAAGCAATGTCAGTTGGAGTCCAATTTTGCATTGATGTCATCCATGGAGTGGAATCACCACATGTTGCTCTCCAGCGTGAAAGAAAAGGAAAAAAAAATATATGAAACAAAGTTGGGTGTGTGGAAATACCATCCCCAAGAAAACATGAACTGGGATCTGAAAGAGACACCTATAACAATAGAAAAAGAAAGGAAGGGAAGAAGGAAGGAAAGGAGGGGAGGAAGGAAGTAGAGAATGGAGGGACGAAGGAAAGGAAAGGAGTGGAGGGTAGAAGAGAGAGGAAGAGAAGGAGAGAAAGTAGGAGTGGAAGAAGAAATGTGGAGGAGAGGTAAGGGAAGAAGAAAGAGGTAAGGGAAGGTGGGTAGAAGGGGGAGAAAAAGAAGAAGAGGAGGGAGGAAGAGAAAGAAAGAGAAGGAGAGAAGGTAGGAAGGAGAAGAAAAGGGGTAGGAGTAGGGAAGAGGTAAGGGAAGGAAGAAGGGGACGGAGACGAGGAAGGAAGGAAGTAGAGAAGGAAGGGAGGGAGAAAAGAAAAGAAAGAGAAAACGAGGTGGTGTCTTAGCAGGTGCGAAGGATGGTAAACAAAGCATTCCAAACTATACCTTATAACCTTCCAAATTGAATAATAATAATATAAGAATGGCAAAAAGAATAATTATGTGAATGTATATCTATAATCTGTATGTAAGAGAATAAATGACAGTAAAAATATAAAGCACAATATAGGTAAATAATATCTGGTCATAAGTAGCTAAGTTTAAATAAATAAAGAAATGTAGATAAAAATGGATAACGAATAAGGAGATTATGAAGGAAAATTAGAAATGTATAGTAGGGAAAACACTAACTGCAAGGAAAAAAAAAATAAAAAAGGAAAGATCCAAAACAGGACCTTACAAGGGATGAAGAAACGTCTCCATTTTTAATCCGCTTGGAAAAACAATGTCCCGAGAACGTCAAGTTGAGGTCTCCAACTTGGGCCAAGACCTTAGGAGTGTCCAAAATTGGTTGGCGAAATTCAAGCGGAGAAGATGGAGAGAGTTGGACGGGGGCTTGTGAAGATTGGACGGGGGCTTGACCATGGTATCCTTCTGCGACGACTGCGGGAGGTGGGAGTGGGAGGCACTGTTTTACAGTGGTTCTCCTCCTACCTCTCGGACAGGTCGCAGTCGGTGTTGGTCGGGGGGCAGAGATCGTCCCTGAGGCCCCTAACATGTGGGGTGCCACAGGGTTCGGTCTTATCCCCCCTACTATTTAACATTTACATGAAACCGCTGGGCGAGATCATTCGGAGGCACGGGATAAAATACCATCAATATGCGGACGATACGCAACTGTATCTGTCCGCCCCGTGCCAACTCAATGAAGCGGTGGACGTGATGAACCAGGGTCTAGAGGCCGTTAGGAACTGGATGAGCGCTAACAAACTGGTACTCAACCCGGACAAGACCGAGTGGCTGTTGTGCTTCCCTCCCAATAATTTGGCGAATGTACCAACACTTAGGCTGGGGGGTCAAATTTTACACCCCTCAGATAGGGTCCGCAACTTAGGAGTCCTCCTGGACCCACAGCTGACTTTTGACCACCAGCTGTCAGCTGTGACCAGGGGGGCATTTGCCCAGGTTCGCCTGGTCCGCCAGTTGCGGCCCTACCTAGACCGGGAGGCTCTCACAACAGTCACTCGAGCCCTTGTGATCTCTAGGCTGGAATACTGCAATGGGCTCTACATGGGGTTGCCCTTGAAGTGCATCCGGCGACTACAGTTAGTCCAGAATGCAGCCGCGCGAGTGATAGTGGGCGCACCGCGGTTCGCCCACGTTACACCTGTCCTCCGCGAGCTGCACTGGCTACCTGTTGGTCTCCGGGTGCGCTTCAGGGTACTGATGACCACCTTTAAAGCACTCCATGGTAGTGGATCTGGGTACTTGAGAGACCGCCTCCTGCCGATTACCTCCCTTCGACCAATTCGATCGCACAGACTGGGCCTCCTCCGAATCCCATCTGCCAGTCAATGCCGACTGGCGACCACACGGAGGAGAGCCTTTTCTGTTGCAGCTCCGACCCTGTGGAACGATCTCCCCGCTGAGATCCGTACCCTCACCACCGTCCAGACCTTCCGCGCAGCCCTCAAGATCTGGCTCTCCCAGCAGGCCTGGGGATAGGTTCCTAATTCACCCGCCCGAGTGTTTGATTGTTGAACGAAAGTTGTGTTTTACTATTTTTTCTTTGTTCACATTTTGTTTTGTTTTTGATGTTGCACTTCCCTCCCTTGTGATTGTGAGCCGCCCTGAGTCCCCTCAGGGAAAAGGGCGGCCTATAAATTTTAATAAATTCAATTCAATTCAATTCAATTCAAGATGAATGACCCTTCCCCAACCAACCAGCCAGGAAACTGTCATCAGTTCTGGGGCCTTTTCCAACTGACGTAACGCCTTTATTTTTTATTTTTTTTCATGTTGCCCAAAATTTGCATTTGAACTGAAGCCTCTGTGAGAAATATATTTCTCATTTTGGAGGGTTTTCTCCGGGAGTTGAGTTTAACATGTTCTTTACCCTTCTTTCTTTGTTTGTTTTTTAATATTTATTTTTATTGCACTTTTTTTTTCTTTGCAAGTTCTCTATCACACATTTAACAGATCTGTGGCATTATTCATACAACTAGAATCAATATTTGTGTGTATACCTTATATACATTCTATTTCCAAATGTTCGAAACCTATGTACAATACAATACAATAGCAGAGTTGGAAGGGACCTTGGAGGTCTTCTAGTCCAACCCACTGCCTAGGCAGGAAAACCTATACCGTTTCAGACATTTGATTTTTGATTTGATTTTATTGTCATTTATAGGCCGCCCTTTTCCCTAAGGGGACTCAGGGCGGCTTACACTTCGTGGGAAGGGAGTGCAAGACAGAACATGAAATAATATGTGAATAAAAATAAAACGATAAAACACAACATTCATTCAGCATTCGGGTGGGGCGGATGAAAATCTTATCCCCAGGCCTGCCGGGATAGCCAGATCTTAAGGGCTGTGCGGAAGGTCTGGACGGTGGTGAGGGTGCGAATCTCTACGGGGAGATCGTTCCAAAGGGTCGGAGCTGCTACTGAAAAGGCTCTCCTCCGTGTAGTCGCCAGTCGGCACTGACTGGCGGATGGAACTCGGAGGAGGCCCACTCTGTGCGATCTGATGGGACGAAGGGAGGTAATCGGCAGAAGGCGGTCTCTCAAGTACTCAGATCCACTACCATGGAGGGCTTTATGGATGGTAAGTAGCACCTTGAAGCGCACCCGGAGATCAACAGGTAGCCAGTGCAGCTCGCGGAGGATAGGTGTTATGTGGGCGAACCGAGGTGCGCCCACTATCACTCGCGCGGCCGCATTCTGGATAGACAAATGGCTATCCAGCATCTTCTTAAAGACTTCCAGTGTTGGAGCATTCACAACTTCTGGAGGCAATTTCTGTTCCACTGATTAATTGTTCTAACTGTCAGGAAATTTCTCCTCATTTTTAAGTTGCTTCCCCCCTTGATTAGTTTCCACCCATTGCTCCTTGTCCTACCCTCAGGTGCCTTGGGGAATAGCTTGACTCCCTCTTCTTTGTGGCAACCCCTGAGATATTGGAAGACTGCTATCATGTCTCCCCTGGTCCTTCTTTTCATTCAACTAGACATACCCAGTTCCTGCAACCGTTCTTCATGTGTTTTATCCTCCAGTCCCCTAATCCTCTTTGTTGCTCTTCTCTGCACTCTTTCTAGAGTCTCCACATCTTTTCTACATTGTGGTGACCAAAACTGGATGCCGTATTCCAAGTGTGGCCTTATAAAGTGGTATTAACGCTTCACGTGATCTTGATTCTATCCCTCTGTCTATGCAGCCTAGAACCACAAACATACATTTCCATTTCTTATTTCTATTGTCTAACCCTCTGAGGGTGAACCTATGGCACGCTTGGTACAGGTGGCACATGGAGCCATTTGTTAGGGCACACAAGGCGTCGCCCTGTGAGCTCCAGTGCCGGTCAGCTGACTTCGGCCTTCTTTTTCGGCTGTTTTTCGCTGTCCGGAGGCTTCCTCGAAGGCTGTCAGGCCTGCAACCATCTTTCCTTTTGGATCTTTGGCTTGCCACACTTTCTATCATTCTGCTATGCCTTTTCTATGGTGGGAAAACGGGAGTTGGGGATTATACGGAGTTAGATGATATGTAGCCATAACAACATTCTTCCTAGAAAGCCAAGGTCATCCTTTGTCTCTGCACCTCTGCACCTGACCGGAACTGGATGGGGGGAAGCTGCCAGCATGGCAGTGAGAGATTGGACCATGGGATGGACTGGGTGGGTGGGAGAGGAAAGATCTTGAACTTTCAACTGGGTGGGGAAAACCAGGAAACTTTCAGATTCGGGTTTTCCCAGATGTGCCAACATGGCTCTCTCAATAAATTTGGAACCCTGAGCAATAATTTGCTTTGGACTCTGATTTACTTTTGGATGCTATTTGGAACCCTAAAATCAAGTTTGACTCAAAAGGGGCTTTATTGCTACAGGAATAAGGAAGAATAATTCAGCATGCAGGCTGGGGAATTCTGGGAGTTGAAGTTTATACCTCTTAAGTTTGGAAAACACTGAGCAGAGTGTCAGGGATCACATCCGGACCTCAGGGACCACTAAATTCATAATTTTAAATCCCGCGGACCACTAATATGATTTTTTTTTAAAAAAAGCTAAATAGTATTTAGTGCAATATAAGAAATGTAAATAGAAATGTAAGAGTAGGAAAGAGGGGAGGAATGGGAAGAAGAGGGGAAGGTTAAAGGGGAGGAAGGGGAAGGAGAGAAGGGAAAGGAGAGGAGGAAAGAAGGAAGGAGAGAAGAAAGAGAAGAAAGGGGGGTAGGAAGGAGGGAGGGAAGAAGGGAGGGAAGCAAGGAGGGAAGAAAGGAGGGAAGGAAGGAGAGAAGGAGAGAAGAAAGGAGGGAAGGAAGGAGGGAAGGAAGGAGGGAACGTAGGAGAGAAGGAAGGGGGGAAGGAAGGAGGAAAGGAAGGGGGAAAGGAAGGAGAGAAGGAGAAAAGAAAGGAGGGAAGGAAGGAGGGAAGGAGAGAAGGAGGGAGGGAAGGAAGGGGAGTAGGAGAGAAGAAACGAGGGAAGGAAAGAGGGTGGGAGGGAAGAAGATGACTGTAGTTTTTGATGTTTAAAATGATTTTGTCATTATGGAAGTGCCTCGAAATGTAGTCAAATGTAAAGCAAAACAGATGTTGATGTATTGTTTTTGCAATCTGTTGGCTCTTGTATCATTTTTACTAATAAAAATTTTAAAATTAAAAAAAAGAAAAAAGAAATGTAAATAATTTTTTTCTGCGTACTGCCAAATTTTGGGCCACCAGCTGGCGAGCGCTGCTCTGGGATATCTCTTCCAACGTTTCTGTTTGATGTTTCTATAAGAGAAAATTGCTGTTTTCAAAGGCAATCGGTCGTTTAGACAAAGGAACCGGAATGATTCAGAAGCTTGCCAGGAAACGGGTCGAAGGACAGTCAGCCGGGCCCGAGTTCAAGTTTCATGCATCTGTGGGTGCCCACAGGTGATAAATGGGCCTTTTGTTTCTGTCTGATGTTTGTCCCTCTGGGATGGGATGGGCTCTGGGCTCCTGGCATTTTGTAAAACTTTAAAATAGAGGGCTGTTTTGTTTTTCCCCCCAGGCAATGAAAGGAGAGTTTAATTGGGCCTGGGAGAGAGATGTGCCATTTGTAAATAATTGTTGTTGTCCTCGGCTCCCATGATGAATATTTATTAAAAATTTGTTGTGCCTTAATTCTTGTTAATCCGAAATTAACCAGCCCAGAGTTGCTGAGGTGAAGTGATAGACTGCAGAAATGGATTAGATGGATGGATGGATGGATGGATGAATTCTGAGTGTCACCTGAAGACACAGATAAACCTCCAAGTGGCCTCAAGGACCCTCTCAAAGGATGCAAATGACCAGCTGTCTGCAAGGAGTATCAATCCTTCCATTCCCCACCATCCAGTCAGAGCTGAAGAAGCTTCTTGGATGAGAAGAGAAAGGTCTTCAAACGAAAAACCAGAAAATCCAGTTGCCTCTTGGGAAAACAAAGCATCTTTGGGACAATTGCGACTTGGATCACCGGGAATCTCCATAGACGAGAGCCAAATTAGTGTTTTGAGCCAAATCCTAAGAAGCATTCGGGATTTCGTAAGTCGTGAATGTCCTGTATGAAACTGACGACGTTCACTTCTCGGTGCCCTGAAATCAAAACAGCCGGGGGGGAAAAATTGTGATCGATTGCAGGGAGATGCGGTTGGTGCTTTGTGTTCCAATCCAATTATTTACAAAGTTGTTGGGTAATTCGTTTCCAAACGTGGGAGAGTTGCCAAGACTCGACAACTCCAAACTGTGGATAATGTAATTTTGACAGCCAGTCTGAAATTCTTTTGAAGGCTTGTTGTGTTGTGCCAATCCAGCTTCTCCCCGACGGAGTCACTGAGCCAAAATTACCGATGTCGCTGCTGCCCCAGCGGTCACACACAGTGCCGCTAGTCCTCGACTTACGACAACTGAGCCCAAAATACCTGTGGCTAAGCAAGATGGTTGTTAAGTAAGTTTTGCCTCATTTTGCAACCTTGCTAGCCACAGTTAAGTGAAACACTGCAGTTGTTAAGTTAAGAGCCGAGGTGGCGCAGTGGTTAGGGTGCAGTACTGCAGGCCACTTCAGCTGACTGTTATCTGCAGTTCAGCGGTTCAAATCTCACCGGCTCAAGGTTGACTCAGCCTTCCATCCTTCCGAGGTGGGTGAAATGAGGACCCAGACTGTGGGGGCGATATGCTGACTCTGTAAACCGCTTAGAGAGGGCTGAAAGCCCTATGAAGCGGTATATAAGGCGAACTGCTATTGCTATTATTAACTGGGTTGTTGAGTGAATCTGGCTTTCCCATTGATTTTGCTCGTCGGAAGGTCGCAAAAAGGGATCACGTGACTTCGGGACACGGCAGCCGTCGTAAATATAAGTCAGTAGCCAAGCGCCTGAATTTTAATCACATGACCACGGGGATGCTGCAATGATTGTAGGTGTGAAAAATGGTCGTAAATCACTTTTTCCAATAGCGTTGTAACTTTGAACTAAGTTCAGGTCACTAAGTGAACTGTTACACAACCTGTGTAAAGCTGCAATAAATACAATAAATAGGGGCATCTTATTATGTTTGATACAAAAGACATGTTTGTTACATGTCTTGCAGACAAAAAACGTCCAGAACATTTTGGATCTAAGTACATACTTTAATTCGGAGGTTTTTCAGAGATACGCTTAGCAAAGTTAATGGAACTTAGGGAGAGGCTAAATGAACTTATATGTTCAGAGGAAAAACAGTAACTATCTTAATGGTTGACTAGAAACCCCTTTATAGACTTTTTTTGGCATGAAATGGGGAAAAATCCTCTTACAATTTGTGGTTTGGAGGATTAGAAACAGGTGAATCGTAGACAAAATGGAATTTTTTTTTGTAATCATAAAGAGTATGAGATAATTTTGTAGTTGTACGATAATTTGCTACTAAGGAAATTGGAAGCTATTTATTCTACTTATTTTTCTTTTTACACTTTTGCTCATTTCTTCCTCCCTCCCTCGCCTTTTTTTTTCTTTCTTTTTCTTTCTTTCCTTTCTCTTATTGTTTTGCTTTCCTTCCTTCCTTGCTCCCTTCCTTCTCTCTCTCCCCCTCCCTCCTTCCTCCCTTCTTTCCTTCCATCATTTCATCCATTAATTTTTGTTACATTCCATATTCTTTGTAAAACTTTTAATGAACAAATTAGATAGATAGATATAGATACAGATGAGAGATAGATATACGTAGATGACAGATAGATAGCTATAGATTGATAGATCGATAGATCGATAGATTGATAGATCGAGAGATAGGATGGAGATAGGTAGGTAGAGATAGATAGATAGATAGATAGATAGATAGATAGATAGATAGATAGAGATAGATAGAGATAGATAGATAGAGATAGATAGATAGAGATAGATAGATAGATATAGTTAGATAGATAGATAGATAGATAGATAGATAGATAGATGGATATAGATATAGATATAGAGATATAGAGATAGATAGATAGATGATAGATAGAGATAGAGATAGATAGATGATAGATAGATAGATAGATAGATAGATAGATAGATAGATAGAGATAGAGATAGATAGATGATAGATAGATAGATAGATAGATAGATAGATAGATAGATAGATAGATAGATAGATAGATAGATAATAAAGACAAGCACCCAGCATTTCCGCCAGCATTGGCCTTTCTCTGGGATCTCTCCCTGCTTTCCTGCTCAGCTGCCCAGATAGAAAGAGGGGCCAAGGGGCCACCTGTTGTGGCCCACCAGCACAGCTGGCAGCTGAGTCCCCTTCGGGGGGAAAAGGGCAGCATATAAATATAATAAAATCAAATAATAAAATCAAATCAGCAAATTCTGACAGTGGGGACGAAGATGGGCAGTCCTGGAGTCTGGGGGAGGCTCTGAGGAGGGCTCTGCGTCGGAGACAGAGAGGGGGCCAGGGCCTTCTGACAGTTATCAGCTCCCTTCAAAGTCAGACATTAGTGAGGCAGAAGAACAGCTGGAGCCTGTTCCCAGTGAGTCCATGCGCAGAGTTGCCAGACGAAGGGAACAGCTAAAGAACAGGGGTCGACTTGGGAGGAAGGCCACAGGTGGACGGTGAATGGCCCCTCCCAGAGGAAATAAAAGAGGAGCAACAGGGGAGTGGAGTTTGCAGGAGGCAATTAGTTCGCTTCATTGGTTCCTGACTCTCCGAGGCTCCTTGCCAAGTTCTGCAGATCTCGGCCTGGCAGCTCTCCAAGCCAGAGAAGGTCTGCGACTGTAAATCCTCCTTTTGAAAGACTTTACTGGATGTGAAGGAGCAGAATTAATAAAAGGGGTTTTTCTCAGGACCAGGAGTTTGCTTCATGCTCTTGGGCAGCCTAGGTCAGTACATCAGCTGTTTATGCTCTTGTATACCGGGATTATCCTCGCTCATCACTCGTTTGTTTCCCGAACAGAAACATCTGCTCCAATTTTCCAACCAAGAGCACAGTAGTCGGGTCTCTTCTCTCCTTGTTCCAGGAGGATTTGGCAGAAGGGAAATCGATGGAATGAAAAGGGGAAAAAAAAACACCCTCACGGCCAACAACCAGGGCCTGTGAGAGGCCAAGCCTGATCTGGTCTCTCTCTTTCCCTGCAGAAAATCTTTAACAGGAAGTTGTTTGTCTCCATTGGAAAATGACAGCAGAGTAAATTTTCGGTCCGATTGGTACCCGACACACATCTCCAGATTCAGACAAGCTGTTCGGTTCAGCTAGCAAAAACAACAACAACAGCAACCCCCAAAACCATGTAGAACTTGATGCCTACTTATTTATCAACTAGCTGATGACCCAGCGTTGCCTCGGTATTTATAGAGGTTAGCAACAGCAATAGCAGTTAGACTTATATACCGCTTCATAAGGCTTTCAGCCCTCTCTAAGCGGTTTACAGAGTCAGCATATTGCCCCCAACAACAATCCGGGTCCTCATTTCACCCACCTCGGAAGGATGGAAGGATGAGTCAACCTTGAGCCGGTGAGATTAGAACCGCTGAACTGCAGATCACAGTCAGCTGAAGTGGCCTGCAGTACTGCACCCTAACCACTGCGCCACCTCAGCTTGTGAAGGTTGAAGCGTTTGACTGACAGGAAGCCATTCAGAGGGGCCTTTCTTCCCCCTACTCCCATGCCCATCATCCCTGCCCTCTCCCTTCCCCCTCCCATGCGCTCCTCTTTCCCGCCCAGTCTACGATCCTGGGACTTGGTTCCAAATTCATCAGGCGCTTCCCAATTGGTCCACTAGAGGGCGAACCTCACGGCTGGTTTTTCAGAGGAAGCTGCGAAGGAACTGACAACACAAACAATTGCCGCTCTAGGATGCCTCACTCGCTCTGCTTAACGGCCCAGGCTCTCCCTTCTCCCTCCCGTGACATCACAAACAATTGCCGCTCTAGGATGCCTCACTCGCTCTGCTTAACGGCCCAGGCTCTCCTTTCTCCCTCCCATGACATCACAAACAATTGCCGCTCTAGGATGCCGCACTCGCTCTGCTTAACGGCCCAGGCTCTCCTTTCTCCCTCCCATGACATCACAAACAATTGCCGCTCTAGGATGCCGCACTCGCTCTGCTTAACAGCCCAGGCTCTCCCTTCTCCCTCCCATGACATCACAAACAATTGCCGCTCTAGGATGCCGCACTCGCTCTGCTTAACGGCCCAGGCTCTCCCTTCTCCCTCCCATGACATCACAAACAATTGCCGCTCTAGGATGCCGCACTCGCTCTGCTTAATGGCCCAGGCTCTCCTTTCTCCCTCCCATGACATCACAAACAATTGCCGCTCTAGGATGCCGCACTCGCTCTGCTTAACGGCCCAGGCTCTCCTTTCTCCCTCCCATGACATCACAAACAATTGCCGCTCTAGGATGCCGCACTCGCTCTGCTTAATGGCCCAGGCTCTCCTTTCTCCCTCCCATGACATCACAAACAATTGCCGCTCTAGGATGTCGCACTCGCTCTACTTAACAGCCTAGGGCAGTGTTTCCCAAACTTGGCAACTTTAAGACTTGTGGACTTCAACTCCCAGAATTCTCCAGCCAGAAGAGCTAGCTGGAGAATTCTGGGAATTGAAGTCCACAAGTCTTAAAGTTGCCAAGTTTGGGAACCACTAGCCTAGGCTCTGCCTTCTCCCTCCCATGACCACAAACAATTGCTGCTCTAGGATGCCACTCTCGCTCTCATTAACAGGCCAGGCATTCCAGAGTTATGCTAGAAATGCTAGAATGTACACACACACATACACACACACACACACACACAAACAAACACACACACGGGGGGGGGGGATCTCTCCCCCTACCCCAGTATTTGTTTCCAGAGGGTAAGTCATCTGTGTACCAAGTTTAGTTGAAATTGCTCGAGGCGCTACAGAGTTATGCTGGAACATATAAATAAATAAAAGAAATAAGAAGAAGATAAGATACTAGATATAAATGATTAGAGTTTTGCAAACATTCAAGAAAGTTACAGGTACCAAAAGGAAAAAACAAGAGGAAAGAGATCAAAGAACCTAATATCGATAACTCACATCATATCACAGCTAGTCCTCAACTTATAACCAAAATAGAGGCCAATATTTGCATTGCAGAGTGAGACAGTAGTTATGAGTTTTGCCCTGTTTTATTACCTTTCCTGCCATGGTCGTTAAGTGAATCAGTGTTATTAAACTGGTAACACGGCTATTTAGTGAATCAGTGTTAAGTTATTAAAATGGTAACACGGTCGTTAAGTGAATCTGGCTTCCCCAGAAGGTCACAAAAGAGGATCCTGTGACCCTGGGACACTGCCACTGTCATAAATATGAGTCAGTTGCCAAAGGTCCGAATGAACACGTGACGGTGGGGATGCTACAATGGTCATAAGTTTGAAAAACGGTCATCAACGACTTTTCTCAGTGCTGTTGTAACTTTGAATAGTCACTAAATGGGCTGTTGTAAGTTGAGGACTTCTTGTATCTGTCTCCATTTATCCAATAGAGAGAACTTTCTAGAACCCCTGAAAAAAACATCCGGTGGCCTAGATCAGTGATGGTGAACCTATGGCACGCGGAGCCATTTGCCAGGTAGTAGCTTGGCAGCCTTTGTTGCTGGCACTAGCAGTGACCTAGGCCTGCCACGCCCTCAAACTGGTTCTCCTGGCGGCCCGTAGGCACCGCCATCTTGTTTTTTGCTTCTGCGCATGCGCAGAGCAATTTTAGTCGCGTCCCTGAGCGAATCAGCAATAGTCTCTACCGGAACCCACCCCTGCCCTGCGCCCTGTTTTCTAGGCCCGCCCTGTGGGCCAGATCTAAGCACCCCATGGCCCGGATCAAGCCCGCGAACCTTGAGTTTCACCACCACCACCCTGCTGTATTCCGCGCGGTTCTGCTTGAAGTGAACGATTGCGAGGGCTGTCCTAGTGATGTTAAGGGAATATTTTCATTTAGCTTTATTTGGTTTGACTTACAGAAAATTGTTTATCTGGCTTCCGCCGAGCAATAAGTTGTGTGGCATTAAACCGCCAGGCAATTAAAGGTATTGTGTAAGATTTAACTGGGAATTGAGCTGATTAGGCAAATAAGGTAAGAGACACTAATGGGAAAGTATCAAGTCTACTTAATAACAAACGTGATATTTTCCTATCAGTGTCCGTTATCTTATTCGCGTAAGACATGCGGTTTCCAGTTAGATCTTACGCAACACCTGGAATTACGAATCCCGGGGAATTGATATTTGAAAACCGCCGCTGGGCTTTTTAGCAAAGAGCAGGAGTGCAGAATTTGAAATGCTGATTCCCTGAATGAGGAATTAGCAAAGTGCCCAATTTGCCGGGATCCGTTGAGAAGCTCAGCTCTGCAAAGTTAAAGAGCAAACGGCTTCTTTGCAGAACATGGTTAAAAATGTGGTTAAATAACGCTTCACGTGATCTTGATTCTCTCCCTCTGTTGATGCAGCCTAGAACTGTGTTGGCTTTTTTGGCAGCTGCTGCCCACGGCTGGCTCCTATTTAAATGGTTCTCCACTAGGACTCCAAGATCCCTTTCACGGTTACTCCTATTGGGCAAGGTACCACCTATACTGTACCTGTGCATTTCGTTTTGTCTTGCCTAAATGTAGAACCTGACTCTTTTCACCCTTGAATTTCATTTTATTAGATAGCGCCCAATGTTCAAGTTTGTCAAGATCCTTCTGTATCTTGAGCCTTAAGTCTTCTGGAGTGTTGGCTGCCAGCTTGGTGTCATCTGCAAATTTGATGAGTTCCCCATTTATCCCCCTCATCCAGACACTAATGTGTATTATTCTTTTTCTTATCCTTTACATAAGTACCTGTCCTCTTTTTAATATATTTGCGAGTATGTTTGAGTGTAATTAATAAATATACAATGATGGCATTATTGATTTATGTGTCCATGTGCAAGTGTGGGGGCCCATATTAGTCTTGTTCCAGCACTTAATCATCCTCTCGGCAGCCCTGGTGATTGGATGTAATTAAAGAGCAGGAAGAAGTTATTCAGAAATAAGTCCCAGTGATGAGATTCTGCAGTTTTTCATTCACCCTGAATCTTAACGCTAATCACTGCTGTTGCATAACCTGAATAAATTAAGAATCCTTACTCCGAAGGGCTCCCTACTTTGTCATAATTTCCAATCAAGAACAAAAAAACAAGGAAGAATTAAATCCGGAAATCGTCAGCCATTAGCAGCAGAGATGGGGGAAGAAATCTCATTTGAATGTGAATTTACTGGCAGTCAGAATAACAGTTGGAAGGGACCTTGGAGGTCATCTAGTCCAGGGGAACACAACCTTCCGGACGTCAGGGACCACTACATCCATAATTTTAAATCCCGCGGACCGCCAACATGATCCGCCTAATGACCAGCTGGGTGGGCGTGGCTAGGCGGTCATGTGCCTGGGTTTGCATGGCCAACTTGATGTCACTCCCATCAAGGGGCGTCTTGCCAGCTGGTACTCACCCCTCCCCTCCCAGCCCCTCCTGGGCTCCTTAGGGCCCCAACAGGAAGGAGTTGCTGGAGCCGAGCAGCCACCAGGAGAAAACGTCGGCAAAACAGCTCAGTTCAAATTGGATCTGACTGAGGAGGAGGTTTCAGCAGAAGCACCTCACTGAGGACTAGGAGCATGGGCTTTCCAAGCAGAGGGAAGGCGTGCAGGAGTGCAAGGCAAGGTGCCGGCGCCTGGAGGCTCAGCAGGCTGAGATGATGTTGAAAGAAATGTCCTTCTGGGTTCAGCTCCAAGTGGAGACATGGAGGCTGCTTGGAAAGATGGTTTAATGGTGGACAGGACCACATGGCTTGAGCCCTGAACAGAAAAGGTGATCACATGCTTCAATGTTGGTGGAGAAGAAGAGAAGGGGTTGAGGGAGGGGCTTGCTAGGCTTTTTATACCCTGTTTAGTCCCACCTCTCTGTTTCCTGTTCCTGTGTAAGAAATGTATTCTGATTGGTTGTCAGACTCCCATGGGGCCACCCGCCCCCATCTATTCTCTGCCTCCCAAGTCCCAGCTGATTGGGAGGGAATGGGGATTTTGCAGTATCCTTCCCCTGCCACGCCCACCAAGCCAGAACTGGAAGTAAAAAAATTTGAATCCCACCACTGATGTAGACGGATAAATAGATGTTAATGGATAGATAGATGTAGATGGATGGATGATGCATGGATGGATGACTGATAGATGAATGATAGGTAGGTAGGTAGGTAGGTAAATAGATAGATGATACATAGATGATAGATAGATAGATAGATAGATAGATAGATAGATAGATAGATAGATAGATAGATAGATAGATAGATAGATATAATTAGATAGAAAGATAGATAAATAAATATTTAGATAGATAGATAATTAAATAATTAGATAGATAGATAGATAGATAGAGATAGATAGATAGAATTAGACAGATAATTAGATAGATGATAGATAATTAGATAGATAATTAGATTAGATAATTAGATAGATAGATAATTAGATGATAAATAGCTAATTAGATAGATAGATAATTAGACAGATGATAATTAGATAAATAGAATTAGATAGATAATTAGATAGATAGATGATGAATTAATAGATAGATGATAAATAAATAGATAGATGATATAGATAATTAGATAGATAATTAGATAGATAATAGATAATTAGATAGAATTAGATAATTAGATAGATAGAAAGATAGATAATTAGATAGATAGATGATAAATAGATAGATAGATAGATAGATAGATAGATAGATAGATAGATAGATAGATGATATAGATAATTAGTTAGATAGATAATTAGATAGATTCCAACTTTGCTTGAATTATCTCCTATGCTCACAAGACCACCATCTCCTTTTAAAACAAATGACCAAAATTCTATATAATGGTCTAGAATTCCTTATGTAGAGGAATAACCTTTTAAACCATATGATCGACCTCTCCACTCGGGACCCCCAAAGGCACAGTCGCCCCATAAACCTAAAAACTTACCCAGAACTGATGGATTCCCAGCTCCTGGGGTGGATGGTGCCCGACTTCCTCCCTTCCACACCGATGAGTTTTCCAAATGTATCCGGTGAGCCAGGAAAAGTCACAACGCTGGGCTACAACTGGCATGGGGCTCTCTTCTATTCCGCTCTTCTTCACACATTCCCATTATTTTCCCATTGTAGGAAGTTAGCACCCACCCCTCTCCTTGGAAAATGTAATATCCTAAGGCCTGCACCAGTCTATTCTACATAACACATGTCTCCCCCCTTCAGCTCCAGGGTGATAGGATTAGGCATGATAGCATTAGCCCTCTACCCATCTCACCACAGGGCACCTGGGAACACAACCAAGCTTGGGACTCACAAGACACACAACCTACAAAGTTAGCTAAGATCCTCCACCCCTGGGAGTCCGACAACCAATCAGAATACATTTCTTGCACAGGAACAGGAAACAGAGAAGTGGGGCTGAACAGAGAGTATAAAAAGCTCAGGAACTCTCAGCAAGCCCCCCTTTTCCCTCCTTCTTCACTCAACATTTGGAAGCAAGGAATCCCCCTTTTCTGTTCAGGAGCTCAAGCCATGTGGTCCTGTCCACCATTAAAACCATCTTTCCAAGCAGCCTCCATGTTTCCAGTGTCTTTTTCTGCACTTGGAACTGGACCCAGAAGATGTTTGTTTGTTTGTCCCTGTCTTTCTTTCTTCCTTCCCCCCTCTCTTTCTTTCTCCCTCTCCCCTTCTCTCTCTCTTTCTCCCTCCCTCTCTTTCTCCCCCCTCTTTCTTTCTCCCTTTCTTTCTCTCTCTTTTTCTTTCTCCCTCTCTCTTTCTTTCTCCCTCCCTCTTTCTCTCTCCCTCTCTTTTTCTCTCTCTGCCTGCCTTCCATGGGATCCTGTCCACCATTAAACCATCTTTCCAAGCAGCCTCCATGTTTCCAGGGCCTTTTCCCCCACTTGGAACTGAATCCAGAAGATTTTCTTTCTTTCTTTCTTTCTTTCTTTCTTTCTTTCTTTCTTTCTTTCTTTCTTTCTTTCTCCCTCCCTCTCTCTCTTTCTTCCCCCCTCTTTCTCCCTCTCCTTCTCTGTTTCTCTTTCTTCCTTTCTCCCTCTCTCCTTCTCTCTTCCTCCCTCTCTTTATTTCTTTCTCCCCCTCATTTTCTCTCTCCCTTGGCCTGCCTGCCTGCCATGTGGTCCTCCTGTCCACCATTAAACCATCTTTCCAAGCAGCCTCCATATTTCCAGTTTCTTCCCCCCCCCCCACTTGGAACTGAACCCAGGACATTACTTTCTCCCCCCTCTCTTTCTCCCTCTTTCTTTCTCCCTCTCCCCTTCTCTCTTTTTCTCTCTTTCTTTCTCTCTCTCTCTCTCTCTCTCTCTCTCTCTCTCTCTCTCTCTCTCTCTCTCTCTCTCTCTCTCTCTGCCTGCCTGCCATGTGGTCATGTCCACCATTAAACCATCTTTCTAAGCAGCCCTCCATGTTTCCAGTGTCTTTTCCCCCCACTTGGAACTGAACTCAGAAGGACGTTTCAAATTGGGAGGGGGATAGCTATCCATTTCACACCCAGCCCCTTTTAGCCTGGTTGAAGATCAATCCATCAGAATAACATAGCTGGAAGGGACCTTGGAGATCTTCTAGTCCAACCCCCTGCTCAAGCAGGAAAACCTATGCAGTTTGAGACCAGCGGCTGTCCAGTCTCCAGGGATGATGCACTCACAACCTCTGAAGGCAAACTAGTTCGCGGGTTAATTGAAACTATTAGGAAGTTTCTCCTTAATTCCAAGTTTCTTCTAGATCTTCCCCCCCCCCCCCAGATTCCAGATCCGCCATCACATCCTGGCTCTTGCGAAGGGGTGAAATTAAACAGGGGTCTCGTCTGGCGGATTGCAAGCCTGGCTGTTATCCATCAGGAGGGCGGAAAGACAGCCTTGTGAGTTCAACTGGAAAAAACTTTGGTCAACATTATTTATATGGGAAGTCATAAATGATGGTTTCTTAATCCCAAGGTCGGGGGCCAAAGCGTGAATCACTTGAGTGGTCAAGTTCCTGTCCAGCCCGGGAGGAGTTGACGTTATGGCACCTTGAAGGCAGAAAAAGAAGCAATGGGCGGATGGAGAGAAGCAACAGAGAACTAAGGAGGAAATTTCCTGACAGTGAGAAGAATTCATCAGTGGGACGATTTGCCACCAGAGGTTGTGAATGCTCCAACACTGGAGGTTTTTAAGAAGATGTTGGATAACCATTTGCCTGAAATGGTATGGGGTCTCCTGCCAGAGCAAGGGGAAGGAGGAGGAGGAGGAGGAGGAGGAGGAGGAGGAGGAGGAGGAGGAGGAGGAGGAGGAGGAGGAGGAGGAGGAGGAGGAGGAGGAGGAGGAGAAGGAGAAGGAGAAGAAGAAGAAGAAGAAGAAGAAGAAGAAGAAGAAGAAGAAGAAGAAGAAGAAGAATTAATCAGTGGAACTCATTGCCTTCAGAAGTTGTGAATGTTCCAACACTGGAGGTTTTTAAGAAGATGTTGGATAACCATTTGTCTGAAATGGTATGGGGTCTCCTGCCAGAGCAAGGGGAAGGAGGGGGGGAGGAGGAGGAGGAGAAGGAAGAAGAAGAAGAGGAAGAGGAAGAAGAAGAATTAATCAGTGGAGCTCATTGCCTTCAGAAGTTATGAATGCTCCAACACTGGAAGTTTTTAAGAAGATGTTGGATAACCATTTGTCTGAAATTGTATGGGGTCTCCTGCCAGAGCAAGGGGTTGGACTAGAGGACTTCCAAGGTCCCTTCCAATCGCGTGATTCTATGATTCTGATAAATAAGATATATAACAGACAGATGGATGGATGAATAGATAGATGGATGGATAGATGGAAGGAAATGCTTGACTCCAGAAGTTGTGGAAAACCATTTGTCTGCTAGGGACTCCTACCTGAGCAGGGGGTTGGACTAGAAGACCTCCAATGTCCCTTCCAACTCTGTTATTCTGCATCATGACTTATCCAGAGAGTCTCCCTTTGAGGTCATACGTTTTGTAAGGTAAATGGATTGGGGGCGGGAAGGTGGACAAACACGCAGTGGAAAATGGTGATCATCATCTTCATCATCTCTCCTGCCAGAGACAAGGAAGTGTCAAGGAGTTGTCTGTAACAGCATTTCTTAAGAATGGACCTCTTTAAGATGGGTGGACTACAACTCCCAGAATCCCCCAGGTGGCATACTGGCTGGGGAATTCTGGGAGTTGAAGTCCACCCATCTTAACAGCTGCTTGGGGAAGTCTGGGAATGGATGCACACACACACACACACACACACACACACACATCGTAAAACCTGGCTAAGGAATTGTGGGAGTTGAAGTCCGCCACACGTCTTAAAGCCGGCTGGGGAATTCTGGGAGTTGAAGTCCAAAACATGTAAAAATGGCTAATGTGGAAATAAATTTCGCTGGAGGCTGGAAATACACAATGTTTTATTTATGAATCTTTCCCGGCAAGGAACCAAAAAAAATTATGGGAGGCATTTCATCACCAAGTTCCAGGAATGGCTGTTCTTCTCTTTTTATGTATTCAAATGACATTGAAAAATGAAATAAAAGATGGCAGCTTTAAAACAGATGAAGGGCGCAGTCCAAACTTTTAAATGTGGCTACAAAGATAAATGCTAAATTGTCCTCAACTTACAGCAGTTCATTTAATGACCGTTCAAAGTTACAGCGTCACTGAAAAAATGCAACTTACGGCCAATTTTCACACTTGTGACCTTTGCACCTTGCCCATGATCTCGTGATCAAAATTCAGAAGCTTAGCAACTGACTCATACTTATGACGGTCGCGGTGTCCACGGGGGTGGCGTGATCCCCTTTTGCGACCTCCTGAGAAGCCGAGTCAATGGGGAAGCCAGATTCGCTTAACAACCATGTTACTAATAGTTGCAATGATTCAATTAGCAGCTGTCGTCAGGTCGTAAAATGGGGCAAAACTCACTGAATAAATGTCTCACTTTATGGCAGAAATTTTGGGCTCAATTGTGGGCGTAAGTCGAGGACTATATAGCAATAGCAATAGCAGTAGACTTATATACCGCTTCATAGGCCTTTCAGGCCTCTCTAAGCGGTTTACAGAGAGTCAGCATATTGCCCCCAACAATCTGGGTCCTCATTTTACCCACCTCGGAAGGATGGAAGGCTGAGTCAACCCTGAGCCGGTGAGATTTGAACCGCTGACCTGCTGATCTAGCAGTAGCCTGCAGTGCTGCTTTTAACCACTGCGCCACCTTGACTACCTAACCTTAACTAAGTACCAGCAGGGTGTGGAGGGGGAAATGAGATTTAATTTGAATAATGTGTTTAATCCTGCAATTGCTTTGAGTCCCCTCCCTCCCCCCCCAGATTTATTCCAAAAATAGAACAAAACACAGGTAGGTCTCAAATTATAACCATTCATTTAGTGGCCGATCAAAGCTACAAACGTACTGAAAAAAGGGACTTATGACCAGTTTCCGCATTTACGACCGTTGCACTGTCCTTGTGGCCACGTAATCAAAATTTGGGCGCTTGGCAATGGGCCTGTATTTATGACGGTTGAAACATGTGATCCGCCGTGGGTGACGGCTGTAAGGACATTAGCGATGGCAGTGATTCGCTTAAGAAATGTGTCCCAAAAAGTTCGTGAAATAAGGCACGCGTCAAACTTAATGGCTGCTTTCCCCCGCAACAGAGATTTCGGGCTCAATCGCGGTCGTAAATCGAGGACTTCTTGGATGAAAGGTCCAGGCAAGGTCATGAAAAGCAAAATGGGAGGAAAAAAACGGGTGTCTGGCTGTGTGAAATCTCAGGTGCTACTAAATAAACACTTTTTTAATGAAGATAAATTTTGCTTCCACCCGATATTGCATTGAAATCACCTTGAGGCCATTTCAAAACACACCAGAGGCGCCAGATAATAAAATGGGCTTTATTACTTTTATTGATAGCCCGGCGAGCTGTGAATCAACCCGGCCAAGGTGAAGAGAGGCAAGAGGAATATTTGCATTTCCTCTTGCTGGTTGGGAATGGGTGGAAATTGCAAGGAGAACACCTCGACTTACGACCACAGTTGAGCCCAAAATATTGAGACAGACGTTAAGTAAGTTTTACCCCGTTTTACGACCTTTCTTGCCACCGTTGTTAAGCGAATCGTTGCAGTGGTTTAGCAAAGGTAGTCCTCAAGTCCTGGAGTCTGGGGGAAGGCTCTGAGGAGGGCTCTGTGTCGGAGGCAGAGAGGGGGCCAGGGCCGTCTGACAGTTATCAGCTGCCTTCAGAGTCAGACATCAGTGAGGCAGAAGAACAGCTGGAGCCTGTTCCCAGTGTGAGCTGCCAGATGAAGGGAAGAGCTAAAGAACAGGGGTCGACTTGGGAATAAGACCACAGGTGGACGGTGAATGGCCCCTCCCAGATGAAATAAAAGAGGAGCGAAAGGGGAGTGGAGTTTGCAGGAGGCCATGAGTCCATTCCTGCATCCTTGCCAAGTGTTGCGGCCTCTGAAAGATCTCAGCCTGGCCGCTCTCCAAGCCTGATAAGGTCGGGAATTGGGAACTACCTGGAAAGACGGTGGGAGAAGAAAGACTTTGCTGGAGAGAAATTCACTGTCAATTAAATAAAAGGGGTTTATCGGGACGAGGGGCTCGGCTTCGTGGTGCTGGGGAAGCCTCGGTCAGAACAACCAGGGGGTTGGACTAGAAGGCCTCCAAGCTCCCTTCCAGCTCTGTTAATCTGTACAGGTAGTCCTCGATTTATGACGTTTTAAAATTTTATTAAGTTATAAGGTCATTATAAAATACAAAAGCAAGTAAGAGGACAGGGTGCGGGGGGAGGGAAAAAGGGAAAGAAAAGTGAGGAAGGAGAGGGAAAGAAAAAGAAACATTGACTCCCGACTCCCTCTGTTACAATAGAGTAAGGCATTGACAACAAATCACAACTTTTTGTTTTAACATAATAGTGTGAACCAGTCATTTCTGTAAAGATCTGCACTCTATAAGCCTCCTAAAGGCTATTCATGCCCTTTTTGTGGGGGGGGGGGAAACGGGCCCATTTTCACGAAAAACGGGCTGTTTTTGGGAGGTTTGCAGAGTGCGGAAACTTTTATTTTTAAATTTGCCTCTTCAAAACCTGGGTGCGTCTTATACTCCGAAAAATACAGTCTATTCTTTTCTTTAAGCCAAGAGGTCAATTTTGCCATTTCAGCCAACTCCCATCAGTTTCTGCAACCATTCTTCCAGAGTAGGAATGGAAGGTAGTCCTCGATTTACGACTACAATCAAGTCCAAAATGTCCATCGCTCCCCTCTAAGCAACTCACCGTTGTGAAGTGAGTTTGGCTCCATTTTACGACTTTTCTTTGTCACGGTTGCTAAGTGAATCGCTGCCGTTGTTAAATTAGCAAGCCGGTGGTTAAGGGAATCCGGCTTCTCCGTTGAGTTCGTTTGTCAGCAGGTCGCAAAAATGGGGAATCCCTTGACCCCAGGACGCTGCATCATATATGAGCCAATTTGCAAGCATCCGGTCGTAAGTGTGGAAAACGGGCCACGAGTCACTTTTTTCCCAGTGCCGTTGTAACTTTGAACGGTCACTAAATGAACTGTTGTACGTTGAGGACTATCGCCATCACAGTAACAGAGTTGGAAGGGACCTTAGAGGTCTTCTAGTCCAACCCATTACTCAAGCAGAAGACCCTCTACCTTTTCAGACCCCTGGCTTTCCGAAAGTCGCAAAACAGGTAACTCCAGGACGTAAATACGAGTCAGTTGCCAAGGGCCTGGATTTTGATCACGTGACCACTGGGATGCGACAACGGTCGTAAGCGTGGAAAGCGGTCACGAGTCACTTTTTTCATTGCCGTTGTAACTTTGAACGAAGTGTTACAAGTTGAGGACTTGCCGTATTGTAGTCGCAAGGCTCAGCTCCTTGCGTGGAGGCCCCCGATGAGAACCGGCCCGCTGGGAAAGGCCTCAAGAGATACGGGTCCTCTCCTTCATCCGCGTTGTCTCCCGCAGGGCCCCCCTCGTTGTCCTCCATGTCCGAGAGGGGCAGCCCATGGCTTCCCGGGAGGTGTTCCAAAACGGTGCTGCGCACGGTGGTGCGCACGCTGCTGGGTGAGCGCTTACAGGACCTCCATCGCTGGGACCGCCTGTGGCACATCACGTCCTTGAACATCTCGCGGAAGCGGCTGGACATCAGGTTGTAAAGGATGGGGTTGACGGCCGAGCTCAGGTAGAAGAAGACGCCAGAGAGGATGTGGAGGTACTGGAATACGCGATGCATCTGGTCCGTCCAGTGAGTGACGAAGCTCCAGACCAGCCGGTCGGTGTGGAAGGGGGCCCAGCAGATGCCAAACACGATCACCAGCATGACTGGGGAGGGGGGGGAAAGGAAAGTTAGGGACCGAGGATCCTGTGGATCGAGGGGCTGATTGGAAAGAAGATCCTTCGTTCTAGCCAATCAACAGAGGTTGGCTGTTTTTCTTGCAGACGTTTCCCGACCCAACTAGATAACATCATCAGTGCTAGAAGGGAAGAGGGTTTTTATAACATTAAAGAGAGACCGAGTGGGGGAAATAGTGAAAGCGCTTAGTTAGGGTCAAGGAGATACGGGTTCTAATCCTCCCTCAGCCACGGGAAAATGCCCTTTGGACTTTGTACCACTCCTCCCTCGTTCTTCGTCCAACTTTCTTCACAGGGCTATCGTTAAGGGGAAAGCAGAAAGGAATACAACCTATGCCTGTGATGGCGTGTGGAGCCATTTGGCACTGCCCTGACTCCGGCCTTCTTTTCAGGCCATTTTTTGCCCTCCGGAGCCTTCAGGGAAGCCTCCTGAAGGCCCCTGAGGCCGAAAATCGCCCCTACGGACAAACTGGAAGTCACTTAGAAAGCCTTTGGAGACTGGGGAGGGCGAAAAAGCTGCACCAAAGGGCTTGGGGGGGGGGTGTATTGGTTGAGTATGCATGCATGCGGGGCACCCCGCACGCATTGTATTATGGGTGTAGCATGCCCACGCACGACCCCCGCGTGCTCCCCCCGGTTTTGGCGCAACAGCCAAAACAGGTTCCTTATCACTGATCTATGCCAACTCGAGGCTCAAAAAATGTTGGGCTGTAAATAGATAAATAAAGATGCCCTTAAGTTAAGAGCCAATTTGATCTGGTGGTTAAAGCCCCAGGCACTGAATGCCAGCTGGGTGACTTTGGGCCAATCACCAGGAGACAGGGAGTTCTAGTTCCGCCTTAGGCATGAAAGTCAGCTGGGTGATTTTGGGCCAATCACCAGGAGACTGGAAGTTCTAGTTCTGCCTTAGGCATGAAAGTCAGCTGGAGAGGAGGGGGAGGAGGAGGAAGGAGGAGGAGGAGGACGAGGAGGGGAGGACGAGGAGGAGGAGGGGGGAGGAGGAGGAGGAGGAGGAGGAGGAGGAGGAGGAGGAGGAGGAGGAGGAGGAGAAGGACTAGATGCTCTCTGAGCTTGGTAGTTTTCTTGCAGATGTTTCTGCACGAACATCTAACAGCAAAACAGAGTTGGAAGGGATCTTGGAGGTCTTCTAGTCCAACCCCCTGCTCAGGCAGGAAACCTTACACCATTTCAGACAAATGGTTATCCAATCTCTTCTTAAAAACCTCCAGTGTTCGTGCTCGCTTCGGCAGCACATATACTAAAATTGGAACGATACAGAGAAGATTAGCATGGCCCCTGCGCAAGGATGACACGCAAATTCGTGAAGCGTTCCATTTTTTATCAAAAAAAATAAATTAAAAAAAAAAAAAAAAAAAAACCTCCAGTGTTGGAGCACTCACAACCTCCAAAGGCAAATCTGCACATCTGCATTTAAACAGCCAGCTACCTTGGTTCATATTAACCTTGGGCTATTTTCCTCGGGGGTGCGTATCTCTGTGTGTTGTGCAATATCTCAGGGGTTGCCACAAAGAAGAGGGAGTCAAACTATTCCCCAAGGCACCTGAGGGCAGAACAAGAAGCAATGGATGGAAACTAATCAAGGTGAGAAGCAACTTAGAACTGAGGAGGAATTTCTTGACAGTCAGAACAATTAATCATTGGAACAGAAGTTGCCTCCAGAAGTTGTGAATGCTCCAACACTGGAAGTCTTTAAGAAGATGTTGGATAGCCATTTGTCTGAAACGGTATGGGGTTTCCTGCCTAGGCAGAGGGTTGGACTAGAAGACCTCCAAGGTCCCTTCCAATTCTGTTATTCTATTCTATTCCTGAATTCTATTCTACTCTACTCCCTTCCCTTCCATATTCCAATATTCTATTCTATTCTACTCTACTCTAAATCCAATCTGTTGAAATTGAATTGGGCAATTTCAGAGAATGGGTCGATTGATGTCTTTTTTATATTTATTCATCCAATTCCAAAACTGCTCATCAATCTCATGGAGGGACACCAAAGGTTATTAAACCTGGTAATTCAATTACAAGATTCAGCTTCTCGTTTCGAGATCACGCAGGATGTAGGCTGTGAAAATGTCAAGACGATTCGCAGCCTTACATTTTCACGTTTGCTAAGAGCCTCTGATTTTTCTTGCAATATCTCCTTTTGTCGCGGTTCCTTCCCTCCTGTGGAGGGGAAAATCAATTGCAGGGGCAAAAGATGATTCAAGGAGTGAGGTGTTCTGGATATGTACTTGAAGGGCTCTTCAAATCAGCCGTTTTGTTCTCCTGCAGAAATGTACGCTTCTCAGAATGACAGAGTGGGAAGGGACCTTGGAGGTCTTCTAGTCCAACCCCCTGCTCAAACGGGAAACCCTAGACCGGAGGCTCCCAATCTTTGGGGTATCAGGGACCGGTTCAGTGGAGAGAGGTTTTTCCACAGTCCTGCATTCCCACGGAAGGGGCTTCGCTTGTTAGCATGGCCTAGTTTTTGGCATATTGTGCCACTCAATGCATCTGTTCTGATCGAGGTTTCCCAAGAGCACGAAGCAAATTCCTTGTCCGGACAAAAAGCCCTTTTATTAATTGGCTGTGAATTCTGCTCATTCACCTCCAGCAAAGTCTTTCAAGGGAGGATTTACGGTCCTAAGCCCTATGAAGCGGTATATAGGTCTAACTGCTATTGCTATTGCTATTGCTGCATCCAGGGATCACGTGATCCCCTTTTGGGACCTTCTGACAAGCGGAGTCAACGAGGAAGCAAGATTCACTTAACAACCGGGTTACTAACGTAACACTGAACCACCGTGGCAAGAAACGTCGTAAAAAGCTCTTTTAAAGCAAGCCGATTCACGTAAAGGTAAGGGTTAGGTTTAGGTTTAGGTTTAGGGTTAGCGTTAGGTTTAGGGTTAGGTTTAGGGTTAGGTTTGGGGGGGTTAGGTTTAGGTTTACGCGTTAATTTTAGCTTTACCGCTCAGCGTGCTTTTTTCGTCACGCTGTGATGACGTCAAGTACGCGGTTTCGTCGAGCGCGCTTTAGTCGACCGCAGTTTTGTGGTGGAACCTTATTCTGCTCAGAATCAAGTTTTTTGGCATGCTTTGGAACCGAATAACCAGTTATATAAATAAACTTATATAAAATGTTTTATAGGTGGCATCCCCCATCCGCGAGAGTAGAAAAAACGTTTAGAAATTTCGCCCCGAATTGTTGGAAATGTGATTACGAATCAGGGCACATACCACACTATGTGGTGGTCGTGCCGAAAAGCAAAATAATATTGGCGGACAATTCAAAGGTGGCTGATAGAGATAACGGAAGAGGAAATAGAATTCAAACCAGAACTATTTCTTTGGGGCGAATCATAAACATAACAAGGGAGTAATCTACTTAATAATACATATTATCACGGCAGCAAGAATGGTCTTTGCCCAAAACTGGAAAAACAGGGAAATTCCACAAGAAGAGGAAATAATTAGGAAAATTCTGACTTGTGCTGAAATGGATACATTGATGTTCGAATTGAAGACTAAAGACAAATCAGAATATGATAAGATCTGGGATAAATTTTATCGAGGATTGGAACAAAAAAGGAAAGACACCCCCCCCCCCAAATAAGCAATGATTAATAGATAAAGTACTGGACGGAATTTTACTGGAGGGAAGTAGTCCTTCATGGTTCACTTAGTGACCATTCAAAGTTACAACGGCACTGAAAAAAGTGTTTTTTCACCCTTATGATCGTTGCAGCAACCCCCTGGTCATTGGATTTACATTCGGATGCTTGACAACTGATTCACATTTACGACGGTCGCTAACACACCCACCCGGCGGGGTCACACGAGCGAAGTCAAAGGGGAAGCCAGATTCGCTTAATGACGGTTTTACTAATTTTAACAACTGCACTGTTTCATGTAACCAATGTGGCAAGGAAAGTTGTAACAGGGGACTAACTCCCTTAACGAATGTTTCGCTTAGCAACATAAATTTTGGGCTCAACTGTGGTCGTAACTCGAGAACTACCTCGATTTATGACCATGTTTGGGAGCAGAATTTCTATTGCTAAGAAATTACTGAGCGAACGGCTACGTGAATCGTGCTCGATTTTATAACTTTGTTTGGCACAGTTGTTCAGTGAATCACACGGTCGTTAAGCAAATCCAGCTTCCTCCCTTGACTTGCCTGGCCAGAAGCCGGCTGGGAAGTTTGCAAACCGTCATCCTGTGTCGGCAAGAATCGGCGACCTGTAACCGTGGGGAAATCAGTCCTAATGGTGAGTTTGGCGATCTTGTTCCAGGGAAGTTTGGGGGAAATCTCACCCAGAGCCCCAGAATTGGAAGAGATGATGCAGATCATCTAATCCGGGGATGTCCAACTTTGGTAGAAGAGAATCTTTGTAGCTCGCGGTTGAACTGTGTTGCTCGCACCTTGACTGACGTTTCATGACCCAGCTAGGTAATATCATCAGTGCTAGAAGGGAGTGAGGTTTCTACTGATGATGTTACCTAGTTGGGTCGTGGAAGGCCTGCAAGACCACCCCCAAGCTCAGCTCAGAGAGCACCGTGGAGCCCAAGATCATCGTTGTCATTGTCATTGTCATCGTCCTCCTCCTCCTCCCTTCTAGCGACTGATGAGGTTACCTAGCAGGGCAATGAAACGTCTGCAAGAAAACCTCCACGCTCAGAGGGCGTGACCCGTCAAAACCGCGCTCGACTAAGCCGCGCCCGATTAAACTGCGTCGCTGACGTCATCAACAGGGCGACAACAGCGAGCGCGGAGAAAGAAGGGCGCTTTAAATAGCGCTTTGAAAGCAAGCCGATTCAAGTTAAGGTAAGGGTTAGGGTTAGGGTTAGCTTTAGGGTTAGGTTAAGGGTTAGGGTTAGGTTTATGGTTAGGTTAAGGGTTAGGTTTAGGGTTAGGTTAAGGGTTAGGTTTAGGTTTAGGGTTAGGTTTAGGATTAGGATTAGGTTTAGGGATAGGTTAAGGGTTAGGTTTAGGGTTAGGTTAAGGGTTAGGTTTAGGTTTAGGGATAGGTTAAGGGTTAGGTTTAGGGGGGTTAGGTTTAGGTTTAGGGGTAAATTTTAGGTTTAGGGTTTACAGCGTGCTTCTGTCTCCGTGCTGTTGTCGCCCTGTTGATGACGTCAGCAACGCGGTTTGGTCGGGCACGGTTTTGTGGTGGAACCCTCAGAGGGCACCAAAGATCCCACAGACCTCCCCCTCCTCCTTCTCGCAAACCCTACTCCCTTCTAGCACTGAAGATGTTCGTTACCTAAAGGTAAAGGTTCCCCTCGCACATCTGTGCTAATCATTCTCGACTCTAGGGGGCCGCTGCTCATCTCCGTTTTAAAGCCGAAGAGCCAGCGCTGTCCGAAGACGTCTCCGTGGTCATGTGGCCGGCATGACTCAATGTCGAAGGCGCATGGAACGCCGTTCCCTTCCCACCAAAGTTGGTCCCTGTTTTTCTACTTGCATTTTTTAATGTGCTTTCGAACTGCTAGGTTGGCAGAAGCTGGGACAAGTCACGGGAGCTCAATCCGTCACACGGCGCTCGGGATTCGAACCGCCGAACTGCCGACCTTTCTGATCGACAAGCTCAGCGTCTTAGCTAGGTAACAAAACGTCTGCAAGAATACCGCCAAGTCCAAAGATCACCAAGCACCCAACAGCCCTCCTCCTTGCAAATCCTACTCCCTTCTAGAACGGATGACGTTACCTAGCTGGGCAGTGAAACGTCTGCAAGAAAACCACCAAGCGCCAAGTGCGTCTGTTTTACTTCCCTCTGCCAACCCAAATTGTGAGCCTCCTTAGGGTTCCACCACAAAACCGCGTTCGACTAAAGCGCGCTCGACGAAACCGCGTAGCTGACGTCATCACAGCGCGATGAAAAAAGCATGCTGTGAACGCTAAAGGTAAAATTAACCCCTAAACCTAAACCTAACCCCCCTAAACCTAACCCTAAACCTAACCCTTAACCTAACCCTAAACCTAACCCTAAACCTAACCCTTAACCTAACCCTAACCCTAACCCTTAACCTAACCCTAACCCTAACCCTTAACCTAACCCTAACCCTAACCCTAACCCTAACCCTAACCCTTAACCTAACCCTAACCCTAACCCTAACCCTAACCCTAACCCTTACCTTAATTTGAATCGGCTTGCTTTCAAAGCGCTATTTAAAGCGCCCTTCTTTCTCCGCGGTCGCTGTTGTCGCGCTGATGATGATGTCAGCGACGCGGTTTAATCGGGCGCGCTTTAGTGGAGCGCGGTTTTGTCGTGCCACGCCTCCTTAGACGCCTAACTCTGGGTTCTAGACACTCGGGGGGCATTTCCCCTTCAACTTACACAGCATATGGGTCACCTGCCTCCTCCGCGCTTTCTTCAGCTGGAGGCGGACACTGTAGTAGTCGGAGCGGCTTCCCGATTTGGCCTCCAGGGCTTCCAGCAGCTTCTCCTTCCTCAGCTGCAGGCCAATGAGCAGATAGAGGACGCTGATGACAGCCATGGGGACGAAGAAGAAGACGATGGTGGTCACCTGGATGAGGAGGTTGTAGACCAAGGGGGACTTCACCAGAGTGCAGGTATCCGAGTCGGGAACCATGCCCCACCCTGGCACATAGAGCGCCTGTATCCCGTGGAGGCTGGTGTTGGGGATGGAACAGATAAAGGAGAAGACCCAAACCGTCAGGATGACCTTCTGGGCGTGGTTCTTGGTCACGACGTACTTGGCCTTGAGCGGGTGGACCACGGCAATGTAGCGCTCCACGCTGAGGGCCGTCACGTTGAGGATGGAGGCGAAGCAGACGGCTTCGAAGAGCAGCGTCTTGAAGCAGCAGCCGCCAGCTCCCAGGAGGAAGGGGTAGTTGCTCCACATCTCGTAGATCTCCAACGGCATGCCCAGAAGGAGCACCAGGAGGTCCGAGACAGCCAAGCTGAAGAGGTAATAGTTGGTGGGCGTCCGCATGAAACGGTGCCGGACGATGACCAGGCAGGTGATCATATTGCCCACGGCCCCCACCGCGAAAATCAGCAGGTAGGTGGTGCAGACGGGAACAAAGAAACCCGACCGGCGGGGACCCAGGTATCGGACGCGCAGTTCCTCGGCCGTCATGTTCAGCAGCTCGGGGTTGAAGGCCCTGGGTTTCCCCTCCGGCGTGCTGCTGTTGCACGAGTCTCCGGAAGCCACCGGGCCCAGCAGCTCCATGGGGGTGGCGGGGTGTGGAGAATTGGAAGTCCAGCTTGGAGCAGTTGGAAGAGGATGGCGGTTGTTAAGGGAATCGTACAGTCATTAAGTGGATTTGGGTGTCCCCCCCACCTTGAGTCGGGCTGGAAAAAGAGAAGAGCAGTTAGCAAGCATCGGGGTGGGGTGGGGGGCAAGTCTGACGGCCAGTTTTCAGAATATACGTAGGCAGGCAGTCCTCGACTTACAACTGGAATTGAGGACAACATTTCTCTTAGCAATAGCAATAGACTTATATACTGCTTTGTAGTGCTTTTACAGCCCTCTCTAAGCGGCTTACAGAGTCAGCCTCTTGCACCCCAACAATCTGGCTCCTCATTTTATCGAGCTCAGAAGGACGGAAGGTGGAGTCAATTGTGAGCCTGGTGAGAATCGAACTTCCTAGCTGTGGGCAGAGTTAGCCTGCAACACTGCTTTCTAACCACTGTTCCACCACGGAGAGAAGGAAGGAAGGAAGGAAGGAAGGAAGGAAGGAAGGAAGGAAGGAAGGAAGGAAGGAAGGAAGGAAGGAAGGAAAGAAAGAAAGAAGGAAGGAAGTGGAGAGGGAGGGAGGGAGGAAGGGCGGGCAGTAGTACTTAGATTTATATACTGCTTCCTAGTGCTTTTCAGCCCTCTCCAAGGGGTTTACAGAGTCAGCCTCTTCACCCCAACAATCTGGGTCCTCATTTTATCGAGTTCAGAAGGACAGAAGGCGGAGTCAATTGTGAGCCTGGTGAGAATCGAACTTCCTAGCTGTGGGCAGAGTTAGCCTGCAACACTGCTTTCTAACCACTGTTCCACCACAGAGAGAAGGAAGGAAGGAAGGAAGGAAGGAAGGAAGGAAGGAAGGAAGGAAGGAAGGAAGGAAGGAAGGAAGGAAAGATGGGAGGGAGGGAGGGAGGAGGGGCAATAGCCCTTAGACTTATATATCACTTCACAGTGTTTTTACAGCCCTCTTTAAGCGGCTTACAGAGTCAGCCTCTTGCCCTCAACAATCTGGATCCTCATTTTATAGAGCTCAGAAGGACGGAAGGCTGAGTCAATTGTGAGTCAATTGTGAGAGTCGAACTTCCTAGCTGTGGGCAGAGTTAGCGTGCAATACTGCATTCTAATCACTGTTCCACCACAGAGGGAGGGAAGGAAGGAAGGAAGGAAGGAAGGAAGGGCAATAGCACAGACTTATATACCACTTCACAGTGCTTTTACAGCCTCCCCAAGCTGTTTACAGAGTCAGCCTCTTGTCCCCCAACAATCTGGGTCCTCATTTTATCAACCTTGGAAGGACGGAAGGCTGAGTCAACCTTGAGCCTGGTGAGATTCGAACAACCAAATTGCAGGCAGCCGGCAGTCAGCAGAAGTATCCTGCAGGCCTGCATTCTAAGCCTTCTCTTGCTTAATGAAACATTTCTTAAGTGACTTTGGCCTCATTTTACGACTTTTCTTGCCACCGTTGTTGAGTGAATCGCTGCAGCTGTTAAGTTAGTAACACGGTTGTTAAGTGAATCTGTCTTCCCCCTTGAGTTTGCTCGTCAGAAGGTCGCAAAAGGGGATCACCCGACCCCGGGACACTGCCACACTCACCAAGCCACACCCACAGAACCGGTAGTAATATTTTTTTGAATTTCACCACTGGAATACACATAAGCTTTAGATTTTAGCCAATTGGGAAATTCAGGAAAGAAGAGAAAATAAAAATGAAAAGTCAAGTAAGCACGGTTTTATTACCTGGATGGTAATTCTTTTGAAAAAGGTTGAAATTTACGATTTTTAGAGAAAAAGCACAGAAATGAAAGAGATTCCTAAATAAATACAATATCATGCAATTTAAGTGCAATAAATGGACAGTTATCATTTGCAATGAAACTTAACTGGGCGCCCTTAATTGCCACAGCAGGACACAACTAGAATTGTCGTGATTGAACAGCTGGTCAAAATTAGCAATTGTCCATCACTTTCCATTTCTTTGAAACTCTCAACTCTCCCAAATTAAGAACGTAAGTGTTGTTGTCCGCCAGTGGCCAGTGAAGCTGGTAGCAGTATTGGGACAGTGAAACTGTCATAAATATGAGACAGTTGCCAAGCGTCTGAATTTTGATTATGTGACCCAGAGGATGCTGAATGGGATAGAATAGTATAGAATAAATATTGGAATATAGGATAGGATAGGATAGGATAGGATAGGATAGGATAGGATAGGATAGAAATGAATAAATATTGGAATATAGAATAAGATAGAACAGAATAAATATTGGAATATAGGATAGGATAGGATAGAATAGAATAGAACAGAATAAATATTGGAATATAGGATAGGATAGGATAGGACAGGATAGGATAGGATAGAACAGAATAAATATTGGAATATAGGATAGGATAGAATGGAATATAACAGAACAGAATAAATATTGGAATATATAATAAGATAAGATAAGATAGGATAGGATAGGATAGAACAGAATAAATATTGGAATATATGATAGGATAGAATAGAATAGAACAGAACAGAATAAATAAGGGATTATAGGATAGGATAGGATAGGATAGGATAGGATAAATATTGGAATATAGGATAGGATAGAACAGAACAGAATAAATATTGGAATATATAATAAGATAGGATAGGATAGGATAGGATAGAACAGAATAAATATTGGAATATAGGATAGGATAGAATAGAACAGAACAGAATAAATATTGGAATATAGGATAGGATATGGAACGGAGAGTAGAAAATAGAATAGAAAATAGAAAGAAAACAGAATAGAAAAAAAGAGAAAAAAAAAGAGAAAAAAACCATCATCACATGCCGCATGTCGTTTGATTACGATTGTTTTAACATCTACATCTTCAAATAATGTTTACCATCTCAGATATTTCCTCTAATGTAACTAAAGGTCTCATTTTCCTTCTACAATATATATTCAGTTAACATTAGCATTGTTTCCCCCCAGAGAATATACTTCTATTCATTGTTAATCTTGCATTTCATACCTTCAAACAGAGATCTTATTCCTTCATTGTTCAACAAGGCATCGCTGCCTATATATACCAGTTTTCATTTGTTCCCCTATTAGAATTGCCTTATCAGAAGCGAAATATCATTATAATAAGTTCTTAACCTTATACATTATATCACCAGACCTTATATTAGTACTTCCTTATATCATTGTTGAATTATTTCACATCATAATTATATCATCATTTACTTTTTCCAATTAAGACATAAGTGTATCATTTTTCATTTCCAAAATTTTGTTTTTTTCCCTTAGCCATTGATAAAACAAGTCCCATATCTTATAAAATTGTTCATCCTCTTGCTCTCTAATTTCAAATGTCAATTTACTCATTTCAGCACAGTCCATTATTTTTCGAATGATTTCTTCCTCTTTTGGTATTGTTTCATTTTTCCAGTTTTTTGCAAATACAATTCTGGCTGCTGTTAACACATTTACAATCAAATATTTTAAGTCTTTGTTGTAGATTTCTGGTAAAATTCCCAATAAAAAGACCTCTGGTTTAAAGTCTATTTGTTTGTGTATCATTTTCTCCAACCACATGTGGATTTTAGTCCAGTATCTTTTAGCTTCAGTGCAAGTCCACCACATGTGGTAGTATGAGCCAGGTATCTTTTCTTTTTTTCTTTTTTTTTCCTCTTTTTTTTCCATTCCTTCTTGGATTTTTCCCCCCCTTTTTGGCCTCCCCCCCTCCCCCTACCCTTTTTTTCTTTTTCTTTTTCTTTTTTTTTCTTCTGTCTCTCCCTTGTTTTATTTTGTTGTTTTTTGTTTTTTAAACCCTAGCTTATTGTGGTGCTTATTAAATATACAATAGAGAGATACGGGATGTATAAACTTAGCAGGGATGCACCTGTGATTAAACGACATATTATATGTGAAGATGGGTTTTCCCTTCCCCCCCCCTTTTTCTTTTTTCTTTTTTCCATCCTCTCCCTTTCCCATTGTTGTCTGTGTAATAAAAAATAAAAAATAATTTAATAAAAAAAAAGAAAGAAAACAGAATAGAATAGAATAGAAGACTAGACTAGACTAGAATTCTTTATTGACCAAGTGTGATTGAACACACAAGGAATTTGGTGCAGAAGCTCAGTGTACATACAAGCAACAAGTGTGAAAAAAATGGTCAAAAGGTGTTTTTTTAGTGGTGGTGTAATTTTGAATGGTCACTAAATGAATGGTTGTAAGTTGAGCATTACCTATAAGACTTTGATGCTCTGAATCCCCATTTAGAACATTTTGGAGGCAAAGGGAAAAAACCATTTACGTATCTTTCTGATTTCATTTCCAAACCACTAGACCTCATTTCCAGAGGGACCCAAACATGATTTATGGGCTGTCATTTGTGCTCATTTATAATACGGCTGTTAATTTTCCAGCTGATATTTGTTATATTGGCTGAAATTGTAATTTGCATGCTTGTTTTCCTAGGTGGAGGATGCACATTTAAGCAAAAGCGTTAATTGCATCTTTGCACGATTGACGTCAGTTGTACCCGTAATGTAAATCTGGATTGAACAGACTCCGGGATCAACAGATATTTCTCCTCCCCAACAACCTATTAAACTGATTTTAGTGCAGCTGAACTGTCAGCTAACCATAGAAGACAGAAGTGTACGAGGAGGGTCAAAGAGGTCAAGATGGCGCCTGTGCAATTAAAGCCCCGTTTTTTAAAACATCCCCATGTTTACCAGCACAGTAAATCACAAAAAAGTTGAAAGAAGATTAAGTTCAACCAGTTTGGGAAGTTATGCATATCCAGTGAGTGTGCTGAACAGAATAGAATAGAATAGAATAGAATAGAATAGAATAGAACAGAATAGAATAAGGAACAGAATAAGGAACAGAATAAGGAATAAGGAATAGAATAGAATAAAATAAGGAATAGAATAGAATAGAACAGAATGAGGAATAGAGTAGAATAAGGAATAGAATAGAATAGAATGAGAAATAGAATAGAATATAATGAGGAATATAATATAATATAAAATGGAACATAATAGAATAGAATAAGGAATAGAATAAAACAGAATA
Source organism: Thamnophis sirtalis (assembly GCF_051295495.1). Classification (NCBI taxonomy): domain Eukaryota; kingdom Metazoa; phylum Chordata; class Lepidosauria; order Squamata; family Natricidae; genus Thamnophis; species Thamnophis sirtalis. The sequence goes on from NW_028261391.1 coordinate 3,341,769, forward strand.
AGGAATAGAATAGGAATAAAGAATAGAATAGATTGAGGAATAGAATAGAATAAGGAATAGAATAGAATAAGGAATAGAACAGGAATAAAGAAGAGAATACAATAGAATAAGGAATAGAATAGAATAAGGAGTAGAATATGAATAAAGAATAGAATAGATTGAGGAATAGAATAGAATAAGGAATAGAACAGAATAAGGAATAGAATAGTAAAAAAAGAATAGAATAGATTGAGGAATAGAATAGAATAAGGAATAATAAGGAATAGAATAAAACAGAATGAGGAATAGAATATAAGAACAGAATGAGGAATAGAATAGAATAAGGAATAGAATAGGAATAAAGAATAGAATAGATTGAGGAATAGAATAGAATAAGGAATAGAATAAGGAATAGAATAGGAATAAAGAATAGAATAGATTGAGGAATAGAATATAATAAGGAATAAAATAGGAATAAAGAATAGAATAGATTGAGGAATAGAATATAATAAGGAATAAAATATAATATAATAAGGAATAGAATAGAACAGGAATAAAGAATAGAATAGAATAGATTGAGGAATAGAATAGAATAAGGAATAGAATAGGAATAAAGAATAGAATAGAATAGATTGAGGAATAGAATAAGGAATAGAATAGGAATAAGGAATAGAATAGAACAGGAATAAAGAACAGAATAGAATATAATAAGGAATAGAATATAATATAATAAGGAATAGAATAGAAAAAGGAATAGAATAGGAATAAAGAATAGAATAGATTGAGGAATAGAATAGAATAAGGAATAGATTAGAATAAGGAATAGAATAGATTGAGGAATAGAATAGAATAGAATAAGGAATAGAATAGAACAGGAATAAAGAACAGAATACAATAGTATAAGGAATAGAATAGAGAAGTGAGGAACAGAGTTGGAAGGGACCTTGGGGGTCTTCTAGTCCAACCCCTTATTCAGGCAGGAGACCTTATGCCATTTCAGACAAATGGTTGTCCAATCTCTTCTTAAAAACTTCCAGTGTTGGAGCATCCACATCTTCTGGAGGGAAGTTATAATCTGACATTAAAAAAAGAAAAAAAAAAGACCAGTGGTAATGCTTAGGCAAAGCCAGCTCCTGTTCAAAAAAGGCAAATTGCTCTTCGTTATTCTTTGTTCTCGCCATTCTTTTTCTCAAAGGAAGCTTTGGCCAAACGCATGCTTGATGCTTTTGATGCTCCAGAAGTCCTTCAAGAGCCAGAAGAGCCTTTCTCCAGCCCCCTGGCTGCCCCAAAGGCCCCAGTTTTGGATGGAAAGAGTGCAGAAAAGAGCAACAAAGACAATTAGGGGACTGGAGGCCAAAACATACCAACAGTTGCAGGGCAGCTGGCCTTTGGAGTTTGTGGGCGCTCTCCATCACTGGGGGTTTTTAAGAAAAGGCTGGACAACCGCTTGTCTGAAATGGTACCAGATCTCCTGCTTGAGCAGATCTGTGGACTAGAAGACCTCTAAGGTCCCTTCCAGTTCTCTTCCGATTGCTTGATCGAACTGAGTAGGTCTACCTTAATGAAAAGAAGGACTGGGGAGGGGGGGACATGATAGCAGTCTTCCAATGTTTGAGGGGCTGCCACAAAGAGGAGGGAGGTCAACCTATTTTCCAAAGGGGGTTGGACTAGAAGACCTTTAAGGTCCCTTCCAACTTATTCTGTTTTTTTAAAAATCTTTTTCCTTTGTTCTTGTCAACCCCCGACCCTCCATTTTTTCCCCTTCTCCTCCAGAGCATTTTGAGACCAGAAGAGGCCGCTTGGTGGAATGGATGGCTCCATGCATCATTAAATACAAATAAAAACAAGGAATTGTTTTAAATACAAAGATCACGAAATGTCAGATGCAGGATGGAGCAAGGGAGCCCACAACCTGCCAGGAGTAGTTTAAAGAAAGAAAGAGTGACAGAGAGAGAGAGAGACAGACAGACAGAGACAGAGAGAGAGACAGACAGAGACAGAGAGAGAGAGGGACAGAAAGAGAGACAGAGAGAGAGACAGAGAGAGAGAGAGACAGACAGACAGAGACAGAGAGAGAGACAGACAGAGACAGAGAGAGAGGGACAGAAAGAGAGACAGAGAGAGAGAGCCAGAGAGAGAGAGAGAGAGAGACAGAGATACAGAAAGAGAGCCAGAGAGCCAGAGAGCCAGAGAGCCAGAGAGAGAGAGCCAGAGAGAGAGCCAGCCAGAGAGAGAGAGCCAGCCAGAGAGAGCCAGAGAGAGAGCCAGCCAGAGAGAGAGAGACAGAGAGAGAGACAGAGAGACAGAGAGAGAGACAGAGAGACAGAGACAGAGAAAGACAGAGAGAGAGAGACACAGAGAGAGAGATATACAGAAAGATAGCCAGAGAGCCAGAGAGAGAGAGACAGAGAGAGAGAGAGAGAGAGCCAGAGAGAGAGCCAGCCAGAGAGAGAGAGACAGAGAGAGAGAGAGACAGAGAGACAGAGAGAGAGACAGAGAGACAGAGACAGAGAGAAAGACAGAGAGAGAGAGACACAGAGAGAGAGAGATATACAGAAAGATAGCCAGAGAGCCAGAGAGAGAGAGACAGAGAGAGAGAGAGAGAGAGCCAGAGAGAGAGAACCAGAGAGACAGAGACAGAGAGACAGAGACAGAGAGACAGACAGAGAGACAGAGAGAGAGAGATGCAAATCAGAAAGCGATTAAAATTGTGGGATTATCTGAAACTACTTTCTATTTCACAGCTGCTGCACACTGAAGTGGGAACCAGAGATCGGTTTTAGCACTTTTTTTTTTTTTTAAGAGCAATTATGTTCCACATTTCACTACGGACTGCCAAAAAAAGCCACCATCAATTAAACATTTAAGAGAATTTTAAAAGGCCAAAAATGGTAAATCTATGATAACATGCAAAGAAGAAAGTTGGGTAACCTCCCAAGAGGCTGCAGGCGAATTGTGTCGGAAACATGAAACTGCATTATGTGGGACGTCCGTCAAATGCCCACCGCTAGCCACAAATATTTACCAATATTCACCAGCAGCTTTGTTATCTCTATTTTTATCTATTTTATATTTATCTATTTTATATTTATCTATTTTATATTTATCTATTTTATATTTATCTATTTTATATTTATCTATTTTATATTTATCTATTTTATATTTATCTATTTTATATTTATCTATTTTATATTTATCTATTTTATATTTATCTATTTTATATTTATCTATTTTATATTTATCTATTTTATATTTATCTATTTTATCTTACCTCTGGGGTCAGCTACGGAGATCGGCAATCGTGGACCAGAATATGTTTTGCTTTGCTTTTCTGGAAGGGAGTTTGCAGAGAATTCCCTTAAAAAGGCTCCTTAGAATTAAATGCTTCAAGTGTGCACCCTGTTGCTCTCAGCAGGGAAACACATCTGGAACATCTTCAGAGATGCTGGCGATGTTTTGGAGAAAACAGCGGTTGATGTTTCAAAACCCAACAATAGTTGGTGAGGTGTCCCCCCCCCACTTTTTTTTTTTCCATTTTAACCCTCTTCGATTGATGCTTTCTGCTGTGGAGCGCAGCCAGTGGGACTGCAATGAAATGTTGCAGAAAACCGGTGTCTGTCTGTCTGTCTGTCTGTCTTTCTGTGTGTGTGTGTGGTGTGTGTGTGTGTGTGTGTGTGTGTGTGTTGACTTGGACTCTGTCAAGTCAAATGTCCTTCCGGACTGGATTTACCAAGCCACTGCAATTCTCTGTTCTGCTCCCCAAAATCAGTATGAATTAATTCTACGTACGACGAGGTTGCTCCATCATCCTTAGAATTCGGAAAAGGGAACGAGTGGGGTTTTTTTTTTTCCCTCCAAAATTTTGGGGCGCTGGGGGAAGAAGACCCTCTTGCAAATCTGCATTATTATTTCTTTTGCTGGCTGATTTTTGAAAGTCTTGCTGCTTTTCCCTGCACTGATTTGATTATTGGCATTTTGGATCGATGGGAGCCACTCCAAGGGTGGCAGGGAGAGAAAAATGGGAAATCGTTTCAGACGGACAGCCAACCGACCAATTACTGTATATTGCATGCATTGATACAAGTAAATAAATAGGGCGAATTAAATACGTTTCTGGAACCGTGTTCCCCCCACTCCTGCCTTCGCTTGTTCCTTTTTTTCTTTTTTGCTTTTTAAGGAATCCCATGCAGTAGTCCTCAACTTGCAGTATTGCAAATTTGATTGGTTTGTCGAAATACAAAATAGAGAAATTAAAACAAGGGGAAGGTAGGGGAGGAAAAAAGAAAGAGGAAAAAGTGGAAGGTAAGAAGGGAAGGAAGGAAGGAAGGAAGGAAGGAAGGAAGGAAGGAAGGAAGGAAGGAAGGAAAGAAGGAAGGAAGGAAGGAAAGAAGGAAGGAAGGAAGGAAGGAAAGCAGGAAGGAAGGAAGGAAAGCAGGAAGGAAGGAAGGAAAGAAGGAAGGAAGGAAGGAAAGCAGGAAAGAAGGAAGGAAGGAAAGAAAGAAAGAAAGAGAAAAGCATTGACTTCTGACTCTTTTTAGCGCAATATAATAAGGTAACGACATACAAGCTCAATTCTTTACTTTTGCATAGCCATTTCTAGGCAGTCCTCAACTTACGACCACAACTGAGCTCCCAAATCTCTCTCGTTCAAGGAGACGTCTGTTAAGTGCGTTTCGCCCCACTTTAAGACCTTTCTTACTAGAGTTGTTAAATGAATCACTGCAGCCAATTCAGTGAGTGGCCCGGTTGTTAAGTGAATCTGGCTCCCCCCCTCTTGACTTTGCTGGTTAGAAGGTGGCAAAAGGGTATCACATGATGCAGCCACGGTCGTTAAGTATGAACCGAGTTGGCGAGCCTCCGAATTTTGATCTCGTGGCCGTGAGGCTACGGCAACGGTCGTAACTGTGATAAACGGTCATAAATCACTTTTTCCACCGGCGTTGTAACTTGGAATGGTCAGTAAATGAACAGTTAAGTCGGGGAGTACCTGTGCCACAGCAGGCTGCAGAATTCAGTTTTTTTTTCTTTGCTTTCTCTCTTTTCATTCCAACCATTTCTTTAAATGTGTCGCATTCCACATTTTGGGTGCCTCTTTGCAAATTTCCAGGAAGAAGAGAGAGAGACAAAGAGACAGAGAAAGAGAGAAAGACAGAGACAGAGAGAGACAGAGACAGAGAGAGACAGACAGAGAGAGAGAGAAAGAGAGACAGACAGACAGACAGAGAGAAAGAGACAGAGAGAGAGAGAGAGACAGAGAGAGAGAGAGACAGAGAGAGAGACAGAGAGAGAGACAGACAGAGAGAGACAGAAAGAGAGAGAGACAGACAGACAGAGAGAGAGAGACAGAGAGAAAGAGAAAGAGAGACAGAGACAGAGAGAGACAGAGACAGAGACAGGGAGAGAGACAGAGAGAGACAGAGAGAGACAGAAAGAGACAGACAGACAGAGAGAGAGACAGAAAGAAAAAGAGAGAGACAGAGACAGAGAGACAGACAGAGAGAGAGACAGAGAGAAAGAGAAAGAGAGACAAAGAGAGTCAGAGAGAGAGACAGAGAGGGAGAGACAGAGTCAGAGAGAGAGACAGAGAGAGAGAAACAGAGAGAGAGAGACAGACAGACAGACAGACACACAGACACACACACACACACACAGAGAGACAGACAGACACACACACACACACAGACACAGATTGCCATAAAAAACACCAACCTCAGAGAGCACCCAGGACTCCACAGTCCTCCTCCTCCTCCTTGCAAACCCTCCTCCCTTCTAGCACTGATGATGTTCCCTAGTTGGGTCATGAAACGTCTCCAAAAAACCCAACAAGCTCAGAGGCTACCAAGTCCTCCTCCTCCCCCCCACCCTCTCCATACACCCCACTCCTTTCTAGCAACGACAATGTTGTCTAGCTGGGTAATGAAACATCTGCAAGAAAAACACCAAACTCAAAGAGCACCAAGTTCTCTTCTTCCTCCTCCTTCTCTGCACACACCCACTCCCTTCTAGCACTTCTTGTGATGTTACCTAGTTAGGTAATGAAACGTCTGCAAGAAAACCACCAAGTTCAAAGAGGA